>NW_015151013.1:510747-518430 GCF_000732505.1 Cyprinodon variegatus | reverse complement strand
ATATATATATATATATATATATATACACATATATATATATATATAAATGAAGGCTGACAGCTCAGTTACCCTTTGTGCTTTGGGATTCTACGGGCGTTGCTGCAAAGAGCTGTACTGATGTCCCCAAGCTGCAGGACGGGGTCAGCACTGGAAGTGGCCACCTGAGCAGGGTGTAAAATTCCTCTCACTATCCAACTTGTTAGAATGTGTATGAGAGAATGACAGTGTGTGCAATCTTTTGCATTTCACTGTTGTTCATCCGCAGAGCTCTGTTCGTACAATGCATGCATGATTAGCCAGGAGATTATGTGTATTCAGGTATTAGGGTACCCTGTGCTCCACTGCATGTTTATGTTTGTTTCTTTGGCCAGGATTTGCATTGTGCATGTGTCTGTTGCTGTGGGCAAACACAGGTCACCCTGAAGCTGCCAGACCAGATGTGCAGGAGTTTGGATTCAGCGTAGTGATGAGTGGCTCCCTCGCTGACTCTGCAGACTTGGAACAATGCACACAGGTCTCTCCAGCTAATGAGCTCTCGATATAGTGGGCACACACACAGAGCAAAATCACTTGCCCACAGTTTCAATCAAGGCCCTCCATATCTGGTGGGCAGAGGTTTTTATGCTTGTGTTGGCAGCTGATCAAGGAACTTAATACAAAATGCAAATCAGCATCAACTACCTGTGGTGGTTCCAAGTTTGTTTGTTTCACCAGGTGGAGAATGACAAGTTCTTATAACGATGGAGTGTGTTTGGGAAAGCAGAAGCAGCCTGGATTTTTTTGCTTTTTCTGGAGTTCTGGTTTTGCTTTTAACACTTTGTGCTACAAAGCACTATGCAAGTGTACGCATCTGCAAAGCATAAAATAAAGTTCAGCCAACATATGGTATAAAGTTCACTGATAAACATAAACAAACATTCACACTAAACAATCCATTCTAACAGGCAAAGCTTGTTATCTTGCTTCTGTGTGTGCTAGTTAAAATGGACACAAGTTCAAAGAGGCTTTAAAGGATGATATTGTCCTGTCTGTCAATCCCCCTCCCCACCACCACCACCTATACCTATGCACATTTGGCTAGAGTCCAGACATCTAGCTTGTGATATGACTCTATAGATTTATTTCACCTCTATGTAATTAAATCTAGAAAGTAGGACCCAGTATTCAGATTAGACAGACAGTGGGATGTTTCAAAACGTTTAAAGAAAATAACAGAACAGAAAGCGAACTGTGGATCTGTGGATTTGCTGCTGTTGTGGGGGGAGGCGAGGCATTGCCCATCATTGCCACTTTGGATAGGGAGAAACACAGGTAAGAGACCACGATATTCTGACTAAAGGTGATTATCCATGTGAGTAACTTACCTGGATAAACAGTTCAGTCCATCTTCTCCAAGTGAGGCAGGATCCAGCTGATGGACTGCCTAACAAGATGCGGCCGGAGCCGCCCAGAGTGTCCCCGATGCAGCAGCCCCAGTGAACAGGCAGGGTTAGGGTTACGGTAGTCTGAGCCAGGTCAGGCAAACAGCTAAGAATAGTCTGAGGTCCAGGATTCCGCAACTCGGCCAGAGGTTCTTGTCCAAAAAGGAACGGACAGATCCAGGGCTTCAGCAGTCCAACAGAGAGCTCAGGCAGACATGCTGGGATGCAGAAAAGGCAGGCTCAGTAGTTGAGAGGCAGAATAATGACACAACATCAGGAAAGGCTGTGGAACTTGAAACTAGATCCCTCAGTTCAACCAAAACAGGAAGAAAGCATGCTCAGTGGATAAGAGCCAGGACTACGCAACTTTAAACTAGCTCCTCCCCGTTGAGCAAAAAAAAGGAAGAGGGCTCACTCAGCAGGGAAGAGCCAGGACACAACAAGACAAGACTGACAATCCTCTCTAACCACTGGCCTCCTGGAAAGAAAACTTGAACTAAGGCATCAAAGGCTAACTCAAAAGCACAAACTCAAACACAATGAACTGGCCCCAATAAGTGGGGTGATCCATATATAAAGCAGAAGGAGCAGGTGGATAAGATGAATGATCATTAATGACCAGGGAGGTTTCGGCAGGTGGGTGAAGTGAGCAATTAGGCCAGTTATCAGGGCAGCGAACATGACTCTCTAATGCTGGTTTTTCACAACAATACTCTAAGCAAAGAGTGATTTTTAAGCTGAATTACCTAGACTTTAATAGGTGGCTGCCAAATACAAGATAGTTTTTTTTCATATTATTTCATTACATATAGTTTGCCAACATAAAATTAAGTTTCAGACAAATGTATTGGTATCCCTAGTAAAGATGTGTAAGAAATCAATCTTTTTTTTCCAGTAGCAGCCCAACAGAATTTTTTTTTTTTTTTTTTAGAAAACAACAACCCATTATTGTTATCACATTTGGGATCACATTTACTGATTTCTACTGTGATTTTACCCTTTTCTTTCAAAAATGCTTAATGACCATAATCATTAACATATTATTCTAATCAAAGGCAAACAATAACATAAAATGTCTCAAAGGGTCAATTAATGGCACTTAGCTGTTAATGATTATAATTAACAATTGGTTTTTTTAATTACCAGTTAAAAGCTGGATTACCTTAGAAAGTGGGTATTTAATCAGATAGATCATTCACCAAAAACAAGGAAAGATGTTTCTGTAATTTGGTTGTTAACTCAAAAGGGAAACATAAATACATTTTGGTGACAATTTGATCACTGATATGAAATAACCACAGACAACCAAACTTTATCTAGCTGAAATGTCTTGAATAAAATACTCATCTGTTACAGCAGTTATGTTTAATAATACTTATTTAGTAATGCTTATTAGTCCTACAAAATCCTGACAGCCTAGGGTGCTGAATTGTAGTTTAACATACCTCTATGCAGCTTTTCTACTGTTACCCACTCATTAATCCATCAAGACATTGTCTTGCCCATGGCCAAAGTCAAATAAATCAGAAAAGAATCCAAAATGAGTAAATCATGATAAACTAATAAAAATAAAAATAATTAGAATTGGGAAGAGAGTTAAAATGATCAAATGTGGTTTATTTAACATAAGATCTCTTTCTTCAAAAAGTCGGTTAATGACTTGATTTGTGATAATCACATTGATTTATGTTGCCTTGCAGAAACTTGGCTGCAGCAAGAGGATTATGTGAGCATAAATAAGGTAACTCCCTCTAGTTATTTAAATTTTCACATTTGCAGAATTTCTGTGCGAGGAGGAGCAGTAGCAACAATCTTTCAGTTTGACTTACTGATTACTCCAAAGGCAGTTAGTAATTCCAACAATTTTAACCCTTAGTTTCCCTCATCCAAATTGCAAAACTCCAAAACCTCTTTTTGTTACTTTGTATCGTCCACCAGGTATTTACTCTGAATTTTAGATGAGTTTTCAGAGTTCCTATTTTATTTGGTGTTGAATACTGACATGCTGATATTGAAGGTGATAGTTTAAGTGCAGTTTTTAATACTATCTTAGATGCTATTGGCTTTGTTCAAAATGTGAGCAGTTGAACTTTCAGAGTGAGCAAAACTATTGTCTTCATCTAAGCCTTCAACCTGTATGTTAGAACCAGTTCCAACCAGGTTGTTTAAGGAAGTATTCCTTTTGATTTCCTCCTCCAATTTAGATGTGATAAATCTATCCCTGTTAAATGGATATGTACCTCAAGCTTTCAAGATAGCTGTAATTAAACCTTTACTTAAGAAACAGTCTCTTTACCCAGATGACTTGGTCATTTAAAGACCTATATCCAACCTTCCTTTCTTATCTAAAATTCTTGAGAAAGTAGTTGCCAAACAAGTACGTGACCACTTACACCATAATTAACTTTTTGAAGAGTGTCAGTCTTGCTTTAGAGTTCATCATAGCACTTCTCATGGCCTTAGCTAATCGACTTGTGTCTGTACTTGTCCTGTTAGATCTCAGTGCTACATTCGACACAGTTGATCATAATATTAATTTAGAAAGACTTGAAGATTTTGTAGGGATTAGAGGAACCGACTGGTGTAAATCGTATCTATCTGACCGATTTCAGTTTGTTCATGTTAATGATCAATCTTCCTCATTCTCCAGGGTTACCTGTGGAGTACTACAGGAATCAGTGCTAGGACCAATTCTCTTTACTATATATATTCTCTCAATCGGAAGCATTTTTAGACAGCATGGGATTAATTTCCACTGTAATGCTGATGATACTCAGCTATATCTGTCTATAAATCCAGATGAAGCTAACCCATTACATAGACGACATGCACGTCTTGAAGACATAAAAAACAGGATGACTCTTAACTTTATGCATCTGAATGCAGACAAAACAGAAGTTATTGTCTTTGGACCAGAGTCTTTGAAAAGATTAGTCAGTCAGTTAATTTGAATGGGATTAAACTGATCTCAGATAATACAGTTGTTTTTGATCAGGACCTGTCATTTAAATCCCATATTAAAGAGGTTTCTAGAATTTCCTTCTTTCATCAGCGGAATTTTGCAAAAATTAGAAATATCCTGTCCAGGGGTGATGCTTAGAAACTAGTCCATGCATATACCTTTACGTCAACGCTGGACTATTGTAATTCTTTACTATCAGGAAGTCTGCAAAATGTAGTTAAAAACCTTCAGCTGATCCAAAATGCTGCAGCCAGAGTACTGATGAAAAGGAAAAAGAGAGATGTTTTTTCTCCTATACTAGCTTCTCATCATTGGCTTTCTGTTAGATCTAGAACACAATTTCAAATCCTCCTTCTTCCATATAAATCCTTAAATTGCCAAGCTCCATCTGATATCAGAGATCTGATCATCTGATCATTCCTAACAGAGCACTTTGCTCTCAATCTGCAGGTTTACTAGTGGTTCCTATCCTAATTTCTAAAGGTAGAATGGGAGGCAGATCTTTTAAATATGAAGCTCCTCTCCTATGGAACCAACTACCTGTTTTAGTGAGGCAGACACCCTGTCTACTTTTAAGGGTAGACTTAAAACTTTCCTTTTTGATAAAGCTTATAGTAAGAGTGGCTCAGATTAACCTGAGCTATCTCTATACTTGCGGATGAAGATTCTCAGTCATCCAGGTCATAGTCATTCTGTAAAAGTTTAAAAAACAATCCACTGGACTTGGTTTCCAAGGTTTGAAGACATTTCGCTTCCCCTCCAGGAAGCTTTCTGAATTCAAATAATCTCAATCATATGAATTGAGAAAGCTTCCTGGAGGGGAAGCGAAACGTCTTCAAACCTTGGAAACCAAGTCCAGTGGATTGTTTTTTAAACTTTTACAGAATATCTCTATACTTAGGCTGCCATAGGCTTAGACTGCTGGAGGACATAGGGACCCCTTCTCATTATTCTGCATCATTCTATCTCTATTCTCCCACTCTGCAGAATTTGTTAGTTCAATCTCTAATGCTATGCTCTCTCTGCTTTTTCTTATAGTAGCTTCATGGTCTGTTCCTGTTTGGCTGTGACACCATCATGGAGAGAAATATCAGCTGTGCTGATGCCATCAACGCCTTTGTTTATAGATGTTGGAGCTTGGCCTGTTTTTCAGTGTAGTCCTGTTTCCCTGACTGTGGCTAACTTTATGTGCTCTCTTTCATCCTGTTACATGGGAACTGGCTCTGAGTTCATATGGCTGTGTGTTTCCTGGACGGGGCCGCCTGTAGCCGTCTGCAGGTTGGCAGTTCCCTTTTGTATCTCTGCTTCTTCCTGTATGTTGGCTTGTGTCTCCTTGATCCCCTGTCGGCCTCAGAAGACGGCCGCTCACACTGAGCCTGGTTCTGCTGGAGGTTTCTTCCTGTTGAAAGGTAGTTTTTCCTCTCCACTGTTGCTACACGCATGCTTGGTGTGAGGGATTGCTTTTGAGTCACTTAGTCGATGCAATAAACTGGTTTTCCTTGAGACAAAAGTTTAAATTATTTGACTGTATGGTCTGGATCAGTTGTTTCATCCAAAATGTCTTGAGATGACGTGTTGTTGTGTTTTCTTCGTAGTGTGAAAGTGGTCTAATATTGCGATTTTTAGAAACAGCCACTCTGTTGTGTTTGTAGTGAAACACAGCCCCTCGTACATCCCCACTGGCATGATGTCCATTCATGTAAAGTATGTGATGCTGCTGGGTATCCTCCTTTACAAATACCATATAAAACTTTTCAGAGTCCAAGGCATCATGAATTTTTTGAAATGCCATCTTAATATGGTAACTACTTTTATTAAATTAACAATGGGTTGTTGGTTTGTCTTTCAACCAGGTACTGATCCATAAGTTATTACCTAAAAACAGGCGCAATTGTTCACTGGACATCAAAATCAACATTTTTGGTAGCCATTTTTTTTTCCAGGATCCTAAAGACTACTTGTGTAACCTTGTTAAAAGTTTTCCTTACTGAATACATTTTATGATATTAAAAATTTGGTTTTAAACTGATCATATAAATGCACCACAAGTGTATGCCTAGAAGAGAAGATTCTGGTAGACAAACTTGCAGAACTCCGCTCAACAAAATACAAGCTGCTTTACTCAGTGTGCTAAATGTTTCCGCCTGCCTTGTGACTTTAAGCCCGAGAGAAGAACACCAAGAATTGTTACAAGTATGTTTTTAAGCATATTGATACAGTAGGAAATATCTACTGTACAGATGGCTATAATTATAATTTATTTTTTGCACAACAGGCAGTTTCAAATGCAAACCTACTCATAAGCTACAAATCATAGCCTGGTAGCAGTGTCATAAAATATTCATTTCCACAGGAACCCTATTCAGTGGTGGTGCAAAATTTTCTGTCTCTGATGGAGGAGTACAAAGATAGGCTCACATACCCTACAGTGTTCCTCTGCCATATTGCGTACCTGTCATAGAAATTACAAAGGCTGTGGAGCTCTTGTCAGATTTCAGCACCTAACCTTTCAGTTTTAGTTTTTTTCAGGGGTTCTATGACAGCACTAAATACATCACATATCCTGTTGTATCTCACAAGCATGTTGTTTTGAAATAGGAGGTTGTGATATAAGCTTCGTTTAATAATTGATGTCTGCAAAGATGTCTCCTTTCATAGTTTATATGACTCAAAAATGACATTCCTGAAAATAAGAAGGGTCTTCTGCAGGATGAAATGTTTCACTTTGTGAATTACTGATGCACTGTGTGGGAGGTTTCTACCCTCCTGGCTGCCTTATTATTGTGAAAAGTTCAGGGTTTTTAAGTTTGCCATGGCCTTTACACCAGCATGAAAAGGCTAACATGCCCTCATTAGTGGCTAGTAGTGATGTGTATCTTTTAGTTTCTATCTGTATATTAAACAACAAAAATGACCTTCTCTTCTTTTTCGATGTGTCGCCCTTTGATTCATTAAATAAGGAAAAGAGGACCGCATGCCACCTGATTTGAAGGGGGAAAACGTGAGGACAGTACATTCCTTATGAGGCCAAATGGCAAAAAGCATTGTTTCAGCCCTATTAAGAATAATAATTTAGTCTTTTTGAGGAATGCAAGGTAAAGAGAATTCAATGATAAGTTTGCAAAGTAGTTTTGCCTGGTAAAGATTAAGATGCAGCTACCACTGAATGCAATTATAATTAGTTTGGCATTAGAAATGAAAGGCACAAAGAGCACATAAGGATATCTGGAAAAACAAAAACAGGTCATGGTAAGGATCAAAGAGTTGGGCAACCATGTCACAACGTTTTCACAGTTTTAT
>NW_015151013.1:502917-510737 GCF_000732505.1 Cyprinodon variegatus | reverse complement strand
GACAGGGAGGGGGAATATTGGGAAACAAACTTTTTTTAAAGTTCAAATAATTTCAAATAAGCTTAAGTAATTTAACAGAAATGCTTAAAAAAACAAATGTTGCAGTGGTATTGGCAAAACCAGTGTCACAATGAAAACACTACAATAAAATATTGCAATGCAAAACTCTCAATTCTTTTTAGAGACATAAAATAATTAATCACAATGTAAATACTTTAACTTTATTTGTTTTACCTTGTTTTGGTTTATAAAAAGGTACGTTAACTAACTGTCATTGATCTCTACCTATAGGTTGCGTAGAAATAACAAAATTGTGGGTAATATTTTTGTAGGGTACATACAGTAAGCAATAAGTCCCTACCTGTGTGGAATACAAGTAACTTCATCACTGATATCATAACATGCTGCTTTAATATCTTCATTGCCTGAATTTTCAAAACTTTTTCAAATATGTAGTAATTTTAGTTTTTGTAAATTTCTGAATTTGGAGAATTATAAAGAATACCCTCTGTCATTATTTAGTACTTAGCAAAGAGAAATATTACTAATTAAAATTGACCTAAAACAGAAAATCTTTTGTTTGGTTTAAGGTCTGTGAGACTGTGTTTGACACTTTCTTTTATATTTAGTCGTAACAGGCAAAGATATTTAATTTGTAAGTGCAGTATCAGTTTGGGAAATAAAAAGCAGTTGTCTCTGTATTCGATACTTTACCCAAGCATATCAGCAATTATGTGAAACAGTAGAGTTTAAACAGGACTAAAGGGACCTCAACCATTCTGGCAACACAACTCCAAACCTACTAAGACAGTTTCTATTTTTACAGTATCATCATTTCATCGTGAACATAACACTATATGGCTTGCATTCTGTAATGCTAATGTTTGTGTCGGTTTCACAAAGCACTAATTGAAAGAGAAAAAAATGACCCTATAAATGATAATTCTGGTGCCTGTCGCACCAAAACCCTACTTTGCTACAGTTAACATCAACAGCCCTTCAAAGCATCTTAGCACTAAAGACTAAAAGTATGGGTGAATAACAGGCTGAGGTTTTTTTTTTTGTTTTTCATAAATCCCACAAATTGTCTTATCCTTTTACCAAGCCTTTTCTATGGTTAAAACTACTCTGAAGTATAATTGTTAGTTTAACATTAGTACTAGGCAATCTCATTTCCCCAAATAAAGAGGAAGAAACTTAATAAACTTACGATGAAGCAAATGTAAATGAAAGCCAGTCCAAGAACTGCTCTACAAAATAAGAAGACAGAACGGTACACCAATCTATGGCGAACATACACAGGATAAGTGGAAAGCAAAATAAATGAAGATATAAGGAATGACCTAGTGGTGCACAGATAGTTCATGGAGCACAGCTTTACATACTGAATATAACATCAGTCATAGTAGAGGAAATAAAACAGAAAAAAGTAATACTACAGAAAAGAAATTTACAGAGAAAAGCAACAAGAGTCTTGCCAGGGTGTGAACAAATAACAATAACCAAAGAACCAGCTCAGATGTACTGTATCTGAAGATGGGAAAGCAATGCAGTGTGTACAGACTGATTTCACAGCACGTGGAATGTGTAGTCAAAAGAAAATGTTTTTTTCTTTTTCACCCATTTATAGACTAGACATAGATTTAGACAGTATAATTGAGATAGGAATTTTCTGAGTACTCTAACACTAAAATATGAATTGAATAATGTTTATCTTTATTAGTACAATGTGAAACTTTACACCAAGCTGTATTTTTGAAAAGATTTACTATCTAGAATTACTTTGACTCTCAAAGTTACCAAATAAAGATAATTTTTTAGTTTTTCCAAGCAAACAAAAAAATAAATAAAATTAAATAAATCTAGTCAGATATTAGAATCCCAGACTGTTTTTTCCCTATCTGTTACCGGATAGAGCCTAGAGTAATGTCAAAACAAATTTTTTGTCACATGTTGTAGTTTCAAATCAGAAAAAAAGAAAAGCTGGCTAAAGGTTGTGTTTTTCTTTTCAGCATTTTTTTTTATTGTCATCATACTGTCACAAGTACAGAGCAATGAAATTCACTCTCTGCATTTAACCCATCCCTTGGGGGACAATGGGCTGCCATTGTGTGGAGCCCGGGGAGCAGTGTGGGGTTAAGGGTCTTGCTCAGAGAGCCTGAGTGGACGTCTGTGGGAGTGGGGCTTGAACTCAGACCCTTCGAATTCCAAGGGTAATACTCTAACCACTAGGCCACCACTCCCCTGTTAATATATGCCTACATAGTGTTGCCACAATTATACACATAGAAATGCAGTAGAGGAGGGATTTGGAAGTAGTACTTTCTAGAAATGGCACTAGTTCCTCCATTGATACTATATAAATTAGTAAGTGAATCATATGGGGCTCTGATAGTGATGATTCACTCTCTCACTCACTCACCTTGTCCAGTGACTGTGAGTCAGGCTATGATATTCTAGTTACTTGACTGGGTAGAGATTCATGGCCTATCACTGATAGACAAAAAAGTGATTAATGTCACTGATTTCCTCATTCCCCTAGTTTACAAATCAGGCATTGATTGGTTCACACTGTCAGCCTGCATTATTGTATGAACCAGTCACACCCTGGTTTATGCTTACTGCATAAACCAGAACATGATTTCTAGCAGTACCCTATAATTTCTGATCTTCCAAGCAGATACTGTAGACATTGAACTAAGACTGGGATACTCATGATGGCACTGCTTGTGAACCACAAATGTTTCATCCTGGATATGTTAATTTGGCAGTTATTTACCCTTAGAGTTCACCGGTGTTGTTTTGATACATGTTTACTTTCCCAGTTCTGCTGTTTCAAACACTGCATGTGATTTCATCAGTTCAACAGCCAATGCATTTGTGGTAATAAGTAGTGATTTTAAACACATCTTTCGCTAAACTGCCAATGCGAAAACTGTTTGTCAGCTGCAACAACAGAGAAAACAAACCCTTGGACTTTTTTTATGCAGATGTCAAGGACTAATATGTCTCCAAACTAAATTATCCTCTTAGGAAATCAAACCACAATCTTATTTTCCTCTGCTCACAGTATAACACTTTTTATAAGAGGGAACCAGCAATAGATAATAGTAAGAATGTGGCCACAAGAAGCGTAAGAAGACCTGCAAGGATGTTTTGAGGCTACAGACTGGGATGAACCATGTCTGCCCCAATGAGAGGACATCCAGGCAATGACTGATTGTATGATTTACTTTATAAACTTCTGTGTAGAAACCACCATCTCCACAAGAACAGTGAGTAGTTTCCCAAACAAGAAACACTGGATAACCAGTTATCTGAAGAATTTATTCAACAAGGAATAAAGAGATTTCCGGAAGGGAGACAAGGAATTTCCAAAGTGTTTATGGAAGCAGCTTAAAATCAAGATAAGAAAAAGCAAGGCATACAGAAGGAAGCTGTAAAGCAAGCTCAAACAAAGCTATATCAGAGATGTATGGTCAGAAATAAAGACGATGGTTTAAGCAGAAGGTGCAGAAGGTGAATAATAAATATAGAAGTATCCTGACACAGTCGTAGGTTCAATTACGAAACAAGCTCAGCATCCCTCTCTTCTGGTCATGGTCAAACAGGTGCCTTGCCTTCATTAGACCAAAGCTTTCTTGTCACAGCTTAAATTTTTCATCTTCCACCTCTGCCATGGACCCTTGTTCCTTTTTGTTTCTGTCATCCAAATCAAAAGATGGTGCTGCTCCCTCTTCCTTTCACCTTTCTGTCCTTAGAAGTCAAGTGAGTCTATGGAAGAGACTGAATCACAATAAGGCTGCAGGTTCAAATGGTGCAAGCCTGAGGGTCCTGATGCTCTGTGGAATTTTCAGCACCTCTTCAACCCAAGCCTAAGATGATTACAATCATGTGGAAGACCTCTTGATTTGTTTTGGTACCAAAAAAAAAAAGAAAAAAATTCTATCTGCAGTCCTTAATGACAACTGTTGCCCTTAACTGGCACATAAAGAGGGTCTTAGAGATATAACTGTTGGTCCACCTGAGCAAGCATATAAGCAGCTATGAATCCCTCTGCAGATTCCTTATTGCCATGAAGTTGAATATGCCATCATACACTTTCTTCAGCAAAAACACTGTCATTTAGACCAATGGTCCGGAAGTTTTTTGAGTCATGTCACTCAATTTACCACTCACTGCCCTATCAATATTTGTATACATCGAATTTACATAATGCGAAAACATGGCAGTGCCCCTGCAGGTACAGGCTACAGACAGCTCTGCGCTCCCGACAACTCTACATAACATGTCACCTAGAGTGCTACAAACTCGATCCTCTATCTACGAATGGCAGTGCCTGCTGGAGCTGCAGGCACAAAGTACTGTATTTGTAACTACTGCAACTTTTGACCGTTTTAAAAGCTACGGAGTGCTTCGGACAGACACACACATAGCAGCGAACTCAAGGAGCAGACCACGCCAGAGCAAAAGCAGGAGGAAGCAGTGTGCAAGGTGACGAAAAAGGGGCTGCAGAGAAGTGCTAACAGCGAAGCCAAGGAGAAATCCGCACAGACCATTGATCCCATCAGTCCTGCTCTCTGCTCACTGGGCAACAAAATCATCATCTTCTACGCAAACTCTCTTCAAAGAAGGAGATTAGTAACTGCAGCGTCATCATCCTGATCGAGTTATGGCTATATTCATCCATACCGGACAGTGCCATTAGCCTGTAGGGTCTCACATTATAAGCCGCCGACAGAAACGGTGAAATCAGTGGTAGAACTAGAGGAGGGAGGCAGTTTGTTTACTTCAACAACAACCGGTGTAAAAATGCTAATTCGGTCGCAAGCTTCTTCTCTCCAGACATCAAGTTTCTGACAGTTAACTGCAGACCTTTCTATCTGCCTAGAGAATTCATTGTTGTTTGCATCACTGCTGTATATGTCCCCCCCAGCGCTAATACATGAATGTGGCCATGTGTGTTCTTTACCAGGCTATCTGCAGCTCCAATCTGAACACACAGAGGGTGTTTTCATCATTGCTAGCGATTTTAACCAGGCTAATTTGAAGACTGTGCAAAAAAAAAATATAAAAACTACCTAGGCATTCTAAAGAAAAATATGTTACCAAGAGTCAACTTCTCTTAGTTAGACGAGACCCTAGATCATGAGTCTAGTAACAGGATTATGATTCAACACACATTGCTAAAAACATCCATGAATGGCTAAGAGGAAAACATTGAACCATTTTCTGAAGTGACCTTCAGCCCAGATCTAAATCCTATTGAGAATCTATGAAAGGAATCATAGCAACACAAGTATCGCTTGGATTACATTTGGAAATTGGCTCCTTGCTATAACTGCAATTTGATTTATATTCAGGAAGTTTTATATATCTGAGCAACATACTGTTGATGTTCCCTCATATGCTTTTGGGACGCCTGTGAAATCGTAGGCCTGTAAATCAGCTCCCTTTAAAACACTCCATGCAAAGAGTGCGCCATAGTAAGGGGTGTAGTTGAAACTTGTGATGCACAGTTTCTCCTCATACCCCTCTGTAACGTTAGGCAATCTAAACCAGCTATTGTAGTAGGTCAGTAACACTCTTAAAACACTCACTCTCTTCATTCTTACATTGACAGCATCGTCCTGCTGCGTCAAGGCAGCCATCCTTCCACAATTACACATGCCTTTAAGTGTCTATTTATCGACATGCTTGATTGTCTACACCTTGCTCACCTTACAAATGATCACACCTGCCTTGTTGGGAGTTATTCTACTGATCAACCAATGTTTCGTTAATTGGTTGAATTTTGGTTTGTATTGTAGTTTGCTAGTTTTCAATAAATATAAAGCCACTCATTTGCACTGCTGTCACACATTTTCTCTGCAGGCCAAAAGTTTTCTGTAATTACTGCATACTGTCAAGCAAAGTTCATTTTTAAACATGCAAACTTGTATGCATACAGTACACACTTTGTGTACTAGATCTCAGTTTGAAAAATAAGTCAGCTGTTCTTAACAATGGGGGTGCAACGATCCCCGCAAAAGACCCCAATGCTGATAATCTACTTGAGCGACTAGATCTTGGTTAAAATTGTCTTGTACTCACAGGTCTGACACTGGTTGTAGAATGGAGGTTGGAAAATGGGGGAGCTATGAATAGTCCATTGAGATGTTGCTGACGAAAGAGCAGAGCGGGGTCACTGTACGACCAGAGAACAAGTTTTGAATGATGATAGACTGGAACAAAGGCAAGAAGCTGTGCTTTTAGGCCCGAGTAGATGTGCATAAAGAGTCGATTGGTAGGCAAGAAAGTATCTTCCATTGTTATTTACATCTAGGCTTGAGGCTGTGCTCTTAATGGCCTTTTAAGAGAAGAAGTGAAGAAACAAGAATACAAAACAACTTTTTTAAGGAGGTGTTTATTCAGCAGGATGCATTGGGTTAAATCTTTTTTGGCCAGAGTGTAAGTGGACATAAGGGACTTTAAGTTTTAATTACATGAAGGAAAATCATAAAATCATTACACATGCTGTAGAAAATGTTTTATTAATTTTGTCAGATCCTTGTTGCTGCTGAGCAACGGTGTACTTCACCACAGGTTCAGACTTCTTTCACCTATTCCACTTTTATTGTTTAATTTGACCACCTGAACTCTTCCCCCACGGAATCAAATTTGTTAATCTAATTATGTAGTGAACAGCTCAGTCGTCATTCCTCAACAAAGCCCCATTGTTTGTAATTTTGGGCAAATTTCCATTCCAAAAAGACTTTATTTCAAATAGAGAATCATCTTCACTGAAATTAATTCTTCCAAGCTTTTATCTGGGTCACTGCATGAAAATTAAATTTTTGTTGAAGCTTATAGAGAGAAATTTGTTAGGCCTAACATTTCTCTCTGACATGCTTCACATGTCCGTGCTTACAGGGAAGTATGATGTCTTAATATTGCTTTGTTTTCTGCTGAAAAATGTTTAAACAATTTAAATCTGAATTAGATTTAAATTGCTACGGTCAAAACCTAAACTCTTCGTCATGTTTTTGTCAAGTTTTAAAAGCACTTATCATAAGAATTACAGCTTGTATGCTTTTATTTATCGTCTTATTACTTTCAGGGTTTTTTTCTTCAATATTGCTTGTATATAATTCTTGTATCCACATTAACTGTCAACGCAGACAACCAAAAAATATATGATAATGTATATATAAATTTATAAATAATGTTGGATGCATGTGTGGGGTGTATTTCTTATTCCAAAATAGCTGTAAGCTGAGCTTGGAAGTTAGTTGGTGTAGCTGGCAGAACTGAATGTAAACAGATTTTGAATATCCAAGCCACAGTGAATAAAAAACTTTCAATATGAGACAATCACAACTATATTAGATCTCAGCACCTATGGTGTTTTGTATTCTCGCTGTGTTACATCCTGCATAACCTGTAATATCTGGGAGATATTCAATTTATCTCATGAATGTACTGTATAAAAAAGACCTAAAGGGGAATTGCAAATGTATTCAAACATGTTTTTACATTTTATGTTAAACCTCCAAGCCTCAATGTATTTATTTTGTTACTTTTTACTTTTGCTATTTATATATTTATTTCTACAAATAAAATGCTCAAAAGAGAAAGATATGGCTTAATAAGCCAGTAGGCGTGTATCATGCCACTGTGATGTTGACTGGATTCTGTTCAGGGAGGTTGCTGTGGTCCTCTCTCAGAGCTACTAGACATTGTGCCTCCCTGTTGTGTGCGGCCTCCTTCTCCCATATGTCTTTCCAGTACTGTTCAGTTTCCAGCCTTGGTTGGGTTGGTCTACTATTGGTCCCATGCCA
>NW_015151013.1:500386-501397 GCF_000732505.1 Cyprinodon variegatus | reverse complement strand
CCATGCCACTGAGCGTACACTTTCGCTAGTTGAGTTGCGAACCGCCGGTTTACCCATCTGGCTTCATTGTCTCTTGTGTATTTTTTAGGCGGCTGGCCAAGCCATGGAGACTTTTTTTTCTACAGTTTTGTGTGCTTCAGGTATGGTCATCTGGCTATACCTCTTGGGTACTTGCTTTTTCATTGTACAGTACCTCTTAGAGCCTCAGTCAATTGACTCACTTGTTTTCTTGTTGCCTTGATATCATCCTCCAGCATTCTTTTCCATGGTGGGTATTTCATCACATGGTTGTTCTTACAGCCAAGCATCTCTAGGATGACTGCTGCTGTGCAGTTTATCAGCTTATTAGGGTCAGTGATGGTTTATGTAGGAATTGTTTACAGAGATGCATTAATTTTTTGCTAGTAGACTTTCTGATGGTACCTCTTTTAGTCTCTGGAACTGGCTTCAGGGTTGCCTGGTGAACATCTTTGCCATGATCTTATTTTTCAGGTCAGTTGCTGCCTTGTCCAGTGTGGGTACACTTATAAGAGCATACAGTCTCTGGTGGGGGGGACTGGTGTTAGTTCCTCCTTGCTAGAATAGTGCTTTTGTACCTCGTCAATTTGAAGTTGTGAAAGCAGTTGTTGTTTACGGATGTTAGAACATTGGGTTACTAGTTTTTTAGCTGTGTTTGTAGACTGTGGGTATCGAAGTCTCCATTTCTCCCACATCCTTTGCATATAGCCTCTCTGGTTTGGGTTACTTAAAGGAATAGTACACCCAAAACATGATTAGCCTTCATTTTCTACTCACCCCAATGCTGAACAACACTCTGGAGTACTTTTTTGATATCTGACCCAGATGAAAGTGCGCATTCAGCTCGGCAAAGAACTCATGCTCTTCCTCAACACTGAAGTCCTCAGACATTTTTCTTACGTTGTTTTTTTTCTTTGCACAGGTAAACAGCACATTTCTTCTTCTACGCTTGCATTATCGGCAGAGCAGACGCTGAATGCGCACTTTCATCTG
>NW_015151013.1:494869-495949 GCF_000732505.1 Cyprinodon variegatus | reverse complement strand
CAAGTCCAGTGGATATTTTTTGAATTTTTACGGAATGACTATGACCTGGATGACTGAGAACCTTCATCGGCATACTGTATGATTTACAAGGAACCACATTAAGCAAATCCAGGGATATAAAACTAGCTACTTACAACCAGACTTGCCTCCCATGCTGGTCGTAACTTTAGCTTCTGTCCGGAAGCATAAAAAACATGGCATTCGTTAAAATGTATGCCATGTTATGTGTGCAGGTGTTTCTGCATGTTGGATGTATTTCCTCCAGCGGATATAAATGCCACTTTGCAGTGATTGCAAAGTGCCTTGTTGCGATCTTTCTCTTCCTTAAAATAAAGCCAAACTTTTGATCACTTTGACCACTTTTGTTTTGCTTTTCTAGACTTACATCTGGTCACGTTGTATTTGCTTACTGAATGCCGTGTGCGTAACTTGTGTAAAAAACATGACATAAGTCGTGCTGCCCAGCGCTAGGCTCTGGTGCCGCCTGGAACCGTTAAAAGAATTGTTAAACTGCCAAACGATGGCATGGAATTGGAACACAGTATCGGTTCTGATTCGGATGACATGCCACTTGAGCTATCCACATATATATACATATATGTGGCAGCACAAATGAACCAGCTGCTGAGAGATGAGAACCAACCCTAATTCTATTCAATTGGGGTTCTATTCAATTTCCAGCCAGCTGGGAATTTATATTTCTGATACTTTAAGATGTTTGCCCTGCCCAGTAGGGGTGGAAAATATCTTTTTTAATCAGATATCATTTTGGCTGTTATATACTGTTCATCAACACACGCCCTACTAGCTGTGTGTTAGAACAATAAATGAAAGAGTGAATCGAGCACTAATCATGGTGAAACAGTTTATTTTGCACATACATGGAATAAATTCACCACAACTTCTGTTAAAAATATAAGAGTTAATTAAAAAAAATCATTCAGCTCCAAGTCAAACATATTTCAGTTTAACACTCTTAACTAAAATTAGTGAAACTCAACTAAACTAAACTACTATATACAAAGAGGAAGGGAAAAATGATTGAAAAACATATTACAGTTTAAGATGGATCTTGTGTTT
>NW_015151013.1:484160-494399 GCF_000732505.1 Cyprinodon variegatus | reverse complement strand
CTGTCCCTAATTATGCCAGACCTGAAAACCTTTTTGTCCATTTCCATTTGGAAGGCTTGAGTTTCCTCCAGCTGGAGTTTAGCAGGCAGGCTAAACTGCAAGGCAGGCTCTCTCTGTCTCAGTGGCTCACAGCAGTGGTCCTCTTTGTCTCCGGCTCACAGCAGGGCAGGCTTCCTCGTCCAGTCTGGGTATATAAGTTCTGAAACTCAGAAGGTATGTGTTGCAAAAGGTCTGTTTTGCAGCATTTTGGTTCTGAAAGGGTACTTTCCTAGATAATTTTGAAAATCTGGGTCCCCTTGGGCCCGGATCTCCAATGTGGTGGAGAACATACCGAAGCGGACCCCAGCTTCATGGGCAAGAGAGCAGGAAAAGAGAAAGAATCTGTTTTTTCTCTGTCCTCACACAGATGGGGCTGGCAAGTCTCACCTCTGTGGGAGTTGCCATGTAACTGCTTTTGGAGGCCTTGGTTGAAAAGGGGGGGGTTGCAGAGATTCCACAGCTGTTTATTCACCAAAGCTGCAACTCATTCTCTGGTCATCATGTCAAGATGGAACAATGTCCAAAAACCATGATCAAGGCATATGGCACAACAGTGTTAAATCTGATCTGGGATTTCATAAAGAAGAGCACTTAATTCAGGAAAAGGGCAACTCTTATTCCAATTATATAATTGTTTTAAAAAAAGAAAAAATGACAAGTGCAAATGTGACACTGTAATGCCCTCTGTAATCTGCACTTGTTGATAATTTCTCTACCCATCAGGAACATCAGTGTCAGGCCGCACTGGCCATGGAGTCAAAGTGGACTTAATGGTAGAGGACAAAGCGGACCCTTGTTGAAAAAAAATCATAAAAAGGCTAGACTGGAATTTGCCATACAACATTTTGACAAGCCATAAAGTTTCTGAGATAATTTATTTTGGACAGATGAGAAAAAAATTAAAGTTTTTTTTCAGCTGGATATCAGCTTTATGTTTACAGATGAAAAAATTAGGCATATTAAAGAACAGTTAATCTACTTTGAATCATGTTGTGTTTGGGGCTGCTTTGCTTCATCTGGCAAAGGGTGTCTTGAATCTCTGCAGGGTACAAATAAATATCAAGACTATTAAGTATTCTAGAGTAAAATGTGCTGCCCAGTGTCAGAAAACTTGGTCTTATTTGCAGGTTATGTGTCTTGCAGCAGGATAATGACCTGAAACACACAGCTAAGAACTCCTAGAAATGACTGAAAGGAAAACGCTGGACTACTCTGCAGTGGCCAAATATGGGCACCATATGAGTGGTCTATGACCTTCTCTTCTATTGCTGAAATAAAACTTGGTACTCTGTTATGAGATCCTTGACTAATGTATAATTAGAAGATAACTGACACACACTGTGTTTGTTCAAAGAGGAGATATGTACTTGTCCACAAACATTTTGCATTACAGAAATTAACTTCATTCATACTACAAGTGCACTTATCCTACATATTTGTACAAGTGTCTGATGGGTTTGGGACATGTGTCCTGCCATCTATTACATACACAGCTCTTAGTCCGAGCAGTGTATTGCATTTCACAGTATCTCTATAATTTAATGGAAATCATTACTTTAAAGGGCAGTATTCTCCCTGGTGCCTCAGAGGAGTGTTAAGCATTAAATACTGTAGTTGTCTAAGTTGTCTATTTTCAACTTGAGCTACACGCTGTTGAAGCTGCAACACCTCTTAAAGCTTAGTAGCTATACATTACAATGCACAGATGTTGTGCTTTGTTCTCCATCTGATTCTAGCAATAAAAGGAATAGATGTACAGAATCACATGAAGGATAAAATAGATATGACTTTCATGCCAGCTGCTGTTGTCATTTACACATACTCAGAATTAACCAGCTTTGAAGGCAGATGTTAGGTTTTCCGCTGGAGCAAAACTGCTTGACGTTGTACTGTGCATCACTAATTACCTCAACTTCTTAGCTTTTTTTTTTTATTTTTTTTATCTATTATAAAGATCAAAGTAATCCAGACTGCTATGAAAGTGAACTGGACATCAGACTTGAAGAGACTAATTTCAGAGATGGCCTTTACAGTGCTCTTTTCTACTTCTACTGGATTCCATTTAATTAAAACACGGAGAAGCCTACCATCGCAGTTAGCTGTCACCTTGCTCCTTTGTGTGCTTTTTCACACTGCATGCTCACAAGTTCCTATCATAGGAGAAGGAGCTTGGGGAGCAAAGCACAGTTTGTATTCAGTCAGTGTGACAGCCAGCGAAGCAGCAGACTTGTCTGTCGAAAGACAATGATGCCACTCTGCCACCATGTTGTGCACACAAATGTGCTGTACATAGTATCAATCCTCAAAACTGCCAGCTTTTACAGTAAAATTTGATGACTGCAAGCAAATCACACACATCTTCCTTGATATTTAATTTATGAGCCCCATTTTATAACACACTGCAAAGGATTTCAAAAATTCTCTTTGGGTTACACATGCTCATTTCTGAAATGCATGGTGTATCATTGAAGTATTCTTAATATTTTAAAATTTTAAAATTTTCTCATGTTACGACCAATACTTACCTTTCTATTTCTTTTCAATAAAATACATTTCAATTTGATGATAAATATGGATAGAAAGAGACAATAACATCTTTAACAATACTTTGTAGAACCATTCTTAAGAATAATAACTGCATGTCTTAAGTGGTAAATCTTTATGATCTTTTTCAGATTGTTGCCCTTCCTTTAATTTCATTTACTTCATCTCATTAAATTAAAGATTTAAAAATACTTTATTGACATGTTGATTTAGTTATTTTTCTTTTTACAAGGAGTTGTTTTAGTTGTTGATAGCTGTATGTGAGAAGGATCTTCTAATGCGTTTTTTTCGTGCACCAGATTTGGAGAAATCTTTGATGGAAGACTGTCAATTATCACAAAAACCTAATTATCACAAAAACTCAATTCCTTAAGGGATCTATCCATCTAATATTGTTATGTTTTAAACCGTAGGATTAGATGCCTGTCCATAAACCAATCACATATCAGATTTAGACACTTGATGTTTGAACAAAAAGATTTATGATATATAAATACCTGGTTCACTACTGTTGAAAAGTGTTCAGCAGAAAGATTCAGTTTAAGACTCATACTGAAGGTATGTGCTACCTTCATTGTTACTCTGTTTTCATATTTCTGTTTTAAGTAGTGTTCCACCGATACCAATACCAGTATCGGGCGCGACCCTGATACTGCACTAAAATGGTGGTATCGGTATCGGCAAGTACCAACAAATACTGCACTGATACTATCTTGAGAGCCAAAAGTTTAATGAACTATTGTCACTCATTCCAGGTAGACAATAAAAAGTTCTACTGGATTAACTTTGTGTTAGTGTTTTTCCTACCTCACAAAGGTAGGCACAGCAGCTTGACAATTCATGATGGCTATTATTTTACATCCAATATATACACACACACACATCAATTTCAAACAGATGGTATCGGTATGGTATTGGCCAATACTGCAAAGCCAGTAACGGGGCATCTGTATCGGGGCCAAAAAAATGGCATCGGCTCAACACTAGTTATAAGCACATATCACTTTGCTCTACTATGGCAGCTACTAAGGAAAAGTTCATTAAAAAAGAAGGACAGCTTGTCCTGTTAGTTTGAATTACAGCAAAGGACAAGAATATTGGCACATCCAACAGGTTAGTGCTATATCATCAAATTATTTTTTTGTGAAAAGTTGGTTTAAACATGTCTGATAATTGAAATACCAGATTTTCTGTTTTGGTGTATTTAGTGTTATTATATTGTTTTTGTAATGGAAGCTCTGTGTTTACACCTTGAAGCTTTCTATCGGTGGTTCTTTTCCTGAGAATAGATCATTTAGGACAAACTCTTTAAATAACACTTCATCGTGTATATGTATTAAATAACCAGGAGACAAGAAAATTGATTTTGATATAAATTATAATCTTACTCAGACCAGTAGGATTAAAGAAGTTAGTGCTTAACAACCGGGCTCACATCTCATGAAGTGGCCAGGATTCACAGGTAGAAAAGCATTTAATAAAACTCTGGTATGACACATCATCTCATTATTACATCATACATGTTTGTAGATAAGTAGACATCCATGGCTCCAGCATTATCAAAACTTTACACTTTCTTTTTAGATCAACATCACTGCTCCCATTCCATTCCCAAATCTTTGCCACATAGAATAGAGATGATAGCTGTATAGCATAGAAACCGTCCTAATTAGATAAACTACTTGGGAAAACATTAGTTCTGACACGCAACAAGCAGGTAATGTTAGGGTATAATAGACTCACACATCATTAATAATAATAGTCATAACATTTTCCTGCACTTTGTTCTGGTTGTCAATGTGAAAATATCAAACAAAATACAGCTAACATTTGATCATAAACTAACCTTTCCTTTATCCAACGTTTTGTAAGATTTTCTTACACCAAACTTGACCAAATGTCTAAAATGTCTCATGAAAGCAGTACTAAACAAACAAAAAGTGGCTTCTAGTGCCTCTTACTCTGAAAAATATGCTTTATCCAGAGGGCTTGTGTTTTCCTTTTAAGGTGTCAGATGATGCAATAATGCATTGTTCTCAGCACAGACTCTCTTCTGTGCAGATTTTTTTTTTCGGACTTGAAGATCAAAACCTGAATGGGAATGGCTTGTACAGTCCTGAGGAAAAGACATTTTTACTGAAAGTAAATAACCATGGGAAAAAATAAGTAAACCCTTGATCCTGAAATGATTAAAGAGAGCAAGTAGCAAACATGGACAGCTAAACAGTCGTTTTCAAGTATGATTTTGGAAATCTAAGTGTCCTGATCAGGCTTGTTTGACAGATTAAATGTACATTTTGAAAGTAACCTTTTGGGACGTTTAAACAGATGTTATTAAAACCACTCTTCTATATTATAGTTTTGCTTTTTTCTTTGGTTTGATGTAATTTTAAAATGCAATGTTGTGTTTTCATTAAGCATGAGCAGAATATTATCAAAATATTTGCTCAATTTGAGATATAATAAATGATTTATAAGGGCAAAATACAGCGCTTGGTCTGATCAATGGTTTCTGTGGGCTGCCCTTCTCAAAAACTTGTGTGTGGAACTTCACAGGGTCAGATCCATCCCTGCAGTCTGAGTTTACTTTAGAAATTAAAAGGTAACTAAGCTAAAAGATTTTGTTAGGCTATAATAAAGCTGTAACACCTGATATAGGCTTCAAAAGTGACGTTGTGGTTGTATATTTTGCTTGATTAACATATAAAACATTTTACATTAGAAACATTTATGTTTTAAAATATATGTTTCAGCTTGTCTAAAAGAAGGAAAATAGTTTGTACATTTTTACATGCCATACTGCTGAGATTTAAGCTTAAAATTAATTGAATTAACATCTGCTTTTTTGTTGTTTACTGAGGTATGAGTCATTGTTCCTGGCAGTTGAGTATATGTCGTGTATCCTATACTGTGGTAATTTGGTGAGGTTTATCATGAGTGGTGCTGCAACAATCACAAGGGAGTTGCCTAATTATGCTTGGGTGGCAGCGTGAGTTCAGGGCTTTTTACTGCTTGCTTCATCTTCTCCAAAATCCTGAGTTTATTTATTTCTACTCTACTGTACAAGCACCAGTCAAGAATTAGGCCAGGCATCAACACATGTTTTTTTTGCAACCCCAAAATTTATCTTACTGGAACTGAATGAATAGGAATCTCATTACATTACAGTTAGAATATAATAAGCTACGAAACGACAACTCTTTGCATGAGCTATATTGTAGATCAAGTCAAAATACCTAATATTTCAATATGTCAAGCAATATTCTAAATGATTGTTGGAATACCTGTCAATAAATAAACATTCTCTAATATAACGTAGCTTATTCTCCTTATTTAGAAATGTAAAAACTCTTTAGCTTACTTTTTTGATGTGTTCAACTATGTCAACCTAGGTAAGAATGCTTTTCAGCATTCTCATGTATTGTTTTCGTGTTTTTTTTTTTTTGTGACTCCGCCTTCCTTAAATTTTTGTGGATTTAACTTGCTCTGCTCCCCTCAGGTGATTTTATCAAGAAATTACAACTGTTTAGGAGAATTTCTTTTGTGTTACTTTTTGAGATATTCAGCTTTTTCTGCATTTTTTCTGCATTTTTTCTGCATTGCAGTCAATTTTAATTTCTTTCAAATTCTTTAAAAAATTTTGCCTTTTCAAACTTCAACAACTGCTGCATATGTTCAGCTACAAACACTATTCAACTTTTAAAATGATTTGAATTACCTAATATTGTTGAAGTCAGCTTTCTGATATATTTTACAGTTTGACTAAGATAGTGATTTATGTTTTATGTAAACTTTTTCCGCTTTTCAGTTTAATAGCGGAAGTCGGTGACATAATGTCCATGCATCTGGATTAGAGTAAATCAGAGAGGACAAACACACTTTTTTCGATTGCTTAAATTTTCTTATCTTTAGACAAATTATGTATCTAAATGTAGGATTTTTTGGTTGGAATCATAACATGGGACTGCTGTTTTGGGTACTGAAGAGACATCTGTTGTAAACATCTGTAGTAAGCTGAAAAAGCTCCAGACTTAAACGTTCCAAAATGACCACAATATTTCTATAATTGTTAGGGCCACATACATTTCTCTGTAAAATGTAAATTGCCAATTATTGTTCACCGAAACCTGGTAATAATAATTACTGTCCGAAAATTATTTTTGTATCTATTATACTTTTTTAAGTTATTTATCTAATTGGAGATGAAGTTTAGCCCATTTTACTTCACATTTCTGCTGGATTTAATTTTACATAGTGCTGTCTTTTGTGATATAAATCAAATCTGTCCTAATGTGTTGCTTCCCTATCTGTTCTAAAAAAACAAAACTAAAAAAACAGTCCATCTTTTTCCTGTATCCTCAATTTATTGAACTGTTACATGCCATTTTAACTTAAAATTACACATACTATGTTCTTCCACTAAATGTTGCTATAATTCAGTCTTTCCAGTTTCTTGAGCATCTTCTGGTCCTTTCATCATGCAGATTAGGAAAAGCTGCTTTTCTGAAACACATTTTTCCGGTTAGAAATTAGCTTTTTACAACTTCAAATGTAAATCGGTTCTGGCCATTCTTCAGGTATTTTGATTGCATTTATAATTGGCTGAAAGTTTGCACTCAATCGCTAAAAATAAATTCCTTTTTTTCTTGACAGTATAATGGGACTTCATCCCAATTAACATCTAATTGAAAGAACAACACTGGTTAAAATATCTTCATCAGAACATCGGTAGGAGTGTTTTGCTGGTGTGACAGAATCTGAGAAGCGTTGCCTGAACAAGGTGCTTGATTTAAATGTTTTTTGGGTCTTTAAACAAAAAAACAACATAGATTTGTATCTATCCTTTTGCATTTAAATAAGTTAAATATGTTTTACTGACTTTGGAAAATAACTTCTTTCCCAAGGATGTGGGGGCTTGTTTTTGCCATAAGGTCTAAGTAGCCTTCCTCAAGGTAAGAGTTTGAACAGCCTCTGACCTGAGTGAATGGGGACAGCAGAGATGCTAGCAGCCCCTTTTTAGCTCTAGTCTTTTACTGGTCTCAGATGCAGGTAAGATCAGTACATCGAGTACAAGTCATTCTCTCTTTGCAGTTTGGACCTGTGCTGTTTATGTATGATCCCAGCCACAGAGATAGGTGTGCACAAATCAGACTGAGTACTGGCAGATTCCCTTGGAAGGATGTACTTCCTGAGTTACTGCAGGAAATATAGGTAAAGTCTATGTGTGAGGACCACCTTAGGTAACTAGAGGGGTTGTTTCATTGGAACTGTGGAGTTAGTCTGCAGTCAACAGGGAGCTGTTGAGGATGATGAGGGATAGGAAATGTTAGTGATGTTCTCCGGAAGAGCACCATCATATCCACTCTTGTTAGGGTGTTTGGCATAAGGTGGCTCTGAGCACATTGTTGGACAAGCCACTTCACCTCCTGCCTGTGTAGAGATTTGTTTTGTATTTTTTTTTTGGTCTGACAAATGACTGTGGTGTCATTTGCAAGCTTCTGGAGTTTTGCAGATAGGGACACTGAGGACAGAAAATATTTAAAGTAAGGGATGAAAGGAATAGTTGAGGAAAATATTGAAAAGAGATATGAAAGGAAAGGAGGGAGGGAGGAGAAAAGTAAAAAAAATATATGGATAGGATTCATGGAAGGAAGGAAGTAATGAAGGAAAGATAGAATGAAGAAAGTAACAATAGTCGGCAGTCGACGGCAGTCAATAAGAATATTTTAAATTGAATTCCATACTTTTTCACATTGTGCATAAACCTTAAATAGCTTTTTGTTCCAATATTTCTCTGTCATCTGAGAGATGAGTCTTTTGGCATGCCTGGAGTGATCCAGTCTGTTCCATGTGTGAACCAATAGTTTATTTCACATCGCAGTTGGCAGTCTTTACCTTCTCTGTTATGGGATTTCTGTTCTTGAAAGATGACAGTTAAAAAGTGGTTTTAAACTTTGAATTCTTCCTCATTTTTTTACTCCTTTCCTCCCTCAGAATAAAGTCAGGTGTCATCAATGGATAAAAGACTGCAAACCATTTTCATTAGACCCCTGAGAGATGATAAACTCTTGATAAGACATACAGTACATTTTAATCAGTATATTTTCAACATTTTGATCACTCATTTCCCTTATCATAAATCATCCCTTCAATCTGTCGTACAGGTTGCACGTAGAGTAAAATTGTTGTAAGCTTCTTAAGTAAGCAGACTTTAGTGTGATCAATGATACGTTTAGTCCTTAGTTACTTTGATTAGCAATTCCTGGTGGGGTTTTTCTTTTTCTGTAATTTGTTGTTGAAGTGTAACTATTTTTAGTTTATGTCAAATAAATCTTGGTCCAAAGAAATATACTGAAATCTTTTTATTTTCTTTCTTTACAAGATAGAATAAGAACGCTCAGTGATAGAGGGAATGCATCCTTCAGTCTTCTGGTCATGCGACAGATTTTTTATTTACATTAATAAAGTCTACCTGAGCACTGTTACACTGCAGCCTGCACAACCTGTTCTTCCTGCTCCTAACTTTTACTGACTTTGCATACATTCCCTTAGTTAAAAAAAATAAAATAAAAAAAATCCAATTCGTAAGAAAACCTAAGTAGGTAAAAAACACATCACAAAAGTTTTATACATGTCTCACACCTTCATGGCCATCACTTTTACTAAGGCGGTGATGTGTATTGTGATAGCCAGTTTGTGCTTTTAGCTCTGCATTACGGTCAAGATTTCAGCTTTTTAGCCAATGTTTTTCATGATTGAAATTCTCAGTCAACCATCAATCTGCATTATAGACTGATTTCCTCTTGTCTGGTGGGGGCTAACTAAAACAGATTGAGACAGCTCTAGCTCGCTGCATCACTAATGGCTGGCAATGAAAGACGTCTCTGTGCAGTTGACCCGTATGTGGAACAGGATCACGTCGCAGCTCAGAGCGATGAAGAGAGCACAGCTCAATACAGGGAGTCTCTTCGGCATCAGTCACCAGTCAACAGCATCCTCATCTTATTGACTAAATGTTGCCCAGAAATAGAATCTAATCACAGGGTTTGGACAGGCTCTAGTTCTTCTAATGGTTTACCATTAGTTCCCTGGAACAAAGCCCAATGGTGTAAAGGGAAATATAACAATAGATTCTGAAGCTCTGTATTGCATGGCAATAATGGGCTCTCAATTATTGCCACAGTGCTGGCATATTTGCAGAGATCAGAAGACCTTTGCAGCAAAAAAAAAAATAAAAAAAAAAATGATTACCTGCTCACATCTGCTTTGAATCCTGCTCATTATATTCCATCCTACCAGTCTCGATTAACCTGTAAAGGCCACGGACAGCAGAAGCTAAAAATCTTTGGTAACAGACATTTCCCTCCGTTCTGCTATTGTTGAATGGATGATACAAGAGGAGCAGCCTGTAAGTGAAACAATTACCCAAGCATTTTTGCAAGCGGGGCCGAACAGAGTCATTACTTGTATGGCATAATTGACAGTGAACACAGGCAATCTTGTTAATTGATTACCCAGACCTCTGGTAATGGAAAATGCAAAGCCTCATTGTATCAGCAGCCTCTGCCCCTCTTACGATACTGCACAGGAGGGAGCATACAGACAATCTCTAATGATCCTACACACCCCACCTCTCATAGACCCCCCACCTCTCAA
>NW_015151013.1:469390-484061 GCF_000732505.1 Cyprinodon variegatus | reverse complement strand
GTGTGTGTGAGTGTATGTGTTGGTTTAGGGAGGTCTAGGATATATTTAGAGAAAGAGAGGGAGATTTTAGAGTCCTATGTATGCCACACCACATATCAGAAACAATTTACACCAGTGGGAAAGATATGTAATATGATTATGGTAAGTTTATGCCTCAGATCAGGCATAGATGAGGACGAGGGAGTGTGCCCCCTCTCCTCTGTCATACAGGATTCAGCTTCCAGCTCCTCCTCTGATGCATCGTTTGCATCAGTACTTGGGAACCCTTGTCGGCGCGCTGCTGCACTTCCCAACAGTGCGTCCGCAGACTCCTCTTCATCAGGTGAAGACAAGAGATGGGGAAAAATCGCTCCTGATTAATCATATAAAAAAAAAAATCTTATTCTAAAAAAAAAACCCTCTAAAGTCGGAATCAATGTATGATGGAGACACGTTACTGTTTTTTACTGTTTTTTTTTTCTGAGTGGATATATCTATTCTTATTAACTACTATCTTGGGCGGAACAAAGGCGGAGGTAAGGTGTATTCCCCGGTGCCAGCTGCCGCTTGTTGCGGCAATGCCAGGGGAAAGAAGGGGTCTGGATCAGACCTATTTTGACGCAGCTCCCGGTGAAGAATATTACGGCTTTGGTGAGGAGTCGTTCAGCGCCAGTGGAGACGAAAAGGAAGTCGCCGCTGAATTAACAGTGAGCGCAGAAAGTTCATTCAAAGTACAGCCGCGGCCAGAGGAGAATGAGACAAGTGGTCTGCAGAGAGACGGCGACCGTCAAAAACTTTCCCACCCTTCTCTGAGTCCTTCTGGTCCCAATAACGCAAGTGAAGAGAGAGATATTATATTAAACTTGACTGCGTTTGGTCGGAGAGGACGCAGGAGCGCAGAAACCTGGTCTGGATTCAGAAGCCAGGGTATAGAGGACACCTCGGTGTCAGACCAAGGGGACTTTCAGCTCACAAGTTCAACATTTGCACTGGCCGGGGACACAGCTCACAACCAGGCGATGGTGCACTGGTCCGGACAAAACAGCAGCGTAAGTAGGCTACTGCTTACCACATTTTACGCACGGATGTCTTTTAGCGCAATGGGGTCAGCGCCCACGAACACATCTGTAAAATACATGCCTTCATATGAAGCTTTTATTCTTGCGAAATTTACGTGATAAGAATTAAAACTAAGAATGCTGAAAGAAAGCCGATTGGGAGCTATCATTTAAGGGAGTCTGCGCCAACCTCCCGTCTCTCACAGGAAGAAAACTTATTAATGCTGTGGTTGAATTCTCCTTTTCAAGCAGCAGAAATGATGAACACGTACAGACTAAAGAATATGGTAATATTTAGATGGTCCGATTTACAAAAAAGAGGAAGAACGTTTCTATTGAGAATTTATGGAATTTTTTTCCACTTTTACAATCGTTTTCTGTTTTCCTTCTTTTTAGTTTGTTAATTTGATCAAAAAGAAGAGAGTAAATATATTTTATGATGTGTGAAAAGAAAATGCAAAAAACTGTCTGTTTTTCTTTGGTTTGGAGCTTTTACTCCAAACCAAACTTCTGCCAAAAAAAAAAAAAAAAAAAGATAAGAAAAAGAAAGAAAGATAGCCCTGAACAAACTTTAAATTTACAGCACTGAAAAAAAAAATTATTGCAACCGCTTTTGGCATTTACTTAAGCATGTTTAGTTACTTTAACGCAATCGTTTTATGTTTAAACGATTAGTTACTTGTGTTAAAGTAACTAAATATGATTAAGTAAATGCCAAAAACGGTTGCATTATATTTTTCAGTGCATATTATGAAACATTGCGATTTGGCTACTAATTTTTCCCCATTAGATCTTTCTTTTTTTTCCCTCCTCAGCGTCATGATAACTCCATCACGTTCTGTGAGGTTTATGAGCCTGATCAAATAATCTATAAAAGGTGTTGACATTTACAACAATGAGCATTCACCCAGTTGCAAATAGGATTAGTGACTAAATAATGCATGCAAACAATCCTGTGTAGCTGTGAAGCTTTCAGCAATCAAAATTATAACCACTATCATGGTGTTATATATGTGCAATCTCAAAATAATAATAATAATAATAAAGAATTTTAGATTGTGGTAAATAAAATCAAAATACATAAAAGTGAGCAATGGATGTTTTTCCATGAATTTTTCCCCGTTGCAAACCACTTCTTCTGCTCTCCATACAGCTGATACTCCAACTCAATGTCCCACACAAAAACATCCAAACCTATTGTCTAAAATAAAATAAAAATAAAATGAAATGCCGGATAAAACATTGATTTCATAAACAATTTAGCCTAGGACTGAACATTTTTTTGTAATATTTTTTTGTAGATGACCAAATACTGTTTAGATGAATTCAAAGTAAATAAAGAAAAATGAAATAGCCATTTGGTGCTTATATTTATCAATATTTCTATTGTATCAGTCACGATTTTTGACAGTATCCACTCTGTTTGCTGAAAGTAAAAATCCCAACAATATCAGGATAAGAAATAAGCAACAAGATAATTTCTTCAGATGTAAAAAAGTAATGATGCACACAATTTTCTGATCTTTAACAAGGATGGTATACAACACACTGTTTTCTATTTTGCTCTGCAAATTTTTTCCCAGGTGTTTGTCTCACCCACCAGGTTGTGACATCTTGTGTGGTGTGTCATTTCGCTCACAGTCACACAAAGCAAACATTTCAAGTGAAACCACAAGTTGGAAACATATAAATATCTTGCTGCAAATGTTCACAGAGGTTGCGTACTTCCACTTTTCACTATATGCTCCTGTGGTCTTAAAGCACAATCAACCCTCAGAGGAGCAGATGAGTCAGAGTGGAAGCACTTAAAACAACAGGGGATATTCCACGTCACACAGTCTGTCTCCATTTGGAGTCTCATGTACGTGCAAGCAAGGAATATCAAAATCTGTTTGGGAAAATAACAAAGACATCTCCTGTTTAGCTAAAATTCAGCTTACCAGAAACATGATTTTTACTCAAGAGGTTCTATTTGAATTCATTTTAAACCATCAACAGAACGGAGATTGCTATGAGACCAGTTAGTGTCTCATTGTCTGGCCTATTTAGGATGAAGGAATGGCCTCAGTTGAGTGCCTTCATATCTGATACTCCTTTGGGGCTTATATTTAATTTCTGTTAAGCAAATTTAATTTCAAAACGACTGCCAGGAAACAAACATTAAGATTAGTATCTGAGGAAACGGGGATATAAATTTTTGCCTTGTTTGACCTTAAGAAAAGTCACATCGAAATGGATCTTACTAACTTTGAATATGAAAAAGTGTGGGTCTGTAAATTTTTCAGTATAAATACAAAGGTGTGTGTGAGGTTTAAATATGATATTTATTATAAAAAAGTTGAGTGGAAAGGAAAAGCTGTGGTTAAAACATCCCAACCTTGAAGGGATTATAAAGCAAAGAAAAGTCAAGTTTTTCTGGATATTGTCAAGGTAAGATTGTGACTTGAGTCAGAGCTTAACAGCCACAAAAGAGAATAAGATACAGAAAAGTTATATAGTAAACTGAAGAAAAAAAAAGAAAATATATCTCGAAAAAGTATTGCATCAGTTCTGGTGAAAAGCCATTCCTGACCAAGACACAATTTTTAAAGCATTTTACCTGGATTATGTAGAAAAGGACAGGTCTGTTGGTCATTAGATAGAAGTCCTCTTTTTAGATAACTCCTTTTGATGCAGAGGATCAGTGGCTCTAGCATTGTCTGCAAGCTTAATCTTCACAGTATTTTCAAGATCAGAAACACAAGAATCAATCTTGTATCACTTGTCTTTAAATCCTTTGAGTCCGAACAAAAACGGGTCAGCCAATGACATTGCAGTATTACTGTTTATGACCGGATATATAGCTGAGATGAAAGCAAGACATGCCGAGCCCACAGTCAAACCAAAATAAACATGGCGGCAGAGGAGGACATACGCTTTGCTGCTGTTATCACAATTTTGTCAGAATCTAAGATGTCATCTTTGAAAGAGGAACAGCAGGAGCCCATAAGTGCCATAGTGTCTTCTGCTATTTCATTTGTTATCTTGACTGGCAAAAAATAAACTTTGGTAGGTGGGCACTTGGTGTCACTTCACCCGATCAAATCAAAAAGTTTTGCTGAATGTCCCTTTTTCCCTGGACAGGTTTGATGGGAGCAGTCCCAGATTAATAATGTGTAGAGCTAAACCTGAATGCTAGACATGATCAGTTTAGCTTGTCAGGGTATGATGCTTCCACTCTAAGCTGAGTTAATTCCTTGTCCTATCATGGGAAAACCAGTGACTTAAGAACTACACTTTTACTGTTGAGTATGCGCAACATGCTGAGATACTTTAGAAAATTTATGTAAAGCATAGGCTGATCCCAGACCTGGAGGGAACAGTCCACCTTTTATTTTTTTTAGTTAAGAACTATGGTTGCATAAGCTGAGACAAATCCTCTGGAAAATATTGATATTAATCATATTAATGATAAACTTTATTTATATTTTGTTAAATCAACAAAAGAGCTTGGTGGTTTCTTGTTTCTGCAGCAGTTCAGTAACCAACCATCTAGTAGTTAAATAACAAACCTTAACCTTCACACCAAGACTTTAAAATTGCATTCAGGAGTATTTTTTTTTTAACCTTTTTTTTACTAACCTTTTTTTTACTTTTACCAGCAAATGGGACCATTTTTGAACCTTTGAAAACTTTAAACTCGAGAAAACAAGTCATACAGGCACACATTTATTTCTAATAAAGTAGGTTGAAAATAAAAACAAGACAGATTTGTTCAAGGTCTTGGAGAGCTGGTGCCTTACCCCAGCTCATACTGGGCAAAACCAAGGACGATTTGATTGTCTCACCGGGCAAACAGAATGACACACATTTACAGAGACATTCCATTTAGGCTTTCTGATTCTCCTTGTTAGTCTCAGAAACTACAGAATAATGATGGTAAAAAAAAAAAACTAGAACAGCTGAATAAAAAAAAAAACAGAAGAAAGAATAATTCTATATTCTATGACCACATGCAACTTTAAAATTATTCCAAAATATGTATTCCGAGCTTCAGGAAAATCAAGCCTTTTTCTTCCGGAATTAGACCACATTACTTCAACTGAACCATTTGATATTCACAGATTGTTCAAAATAAAATTCAAACTTCAACTTCAAACGTCACAAACCTTGGATTGTTAGAACAAAAGTGAAAATGCTCCACTGCACTCTAAAGACCTTTGGAAATGAAATCCATTACATTTGCTCCTTTATAGAATGATGTGTCCTTGGACAATGATGAAAGATTAAACGATATCTTTGAAGAGCAGAAGTTGATTGAAATGATGCATCTGCCATACATGTGCCCCACAGGAAAGCAACTCAAGGCCACGGCAGCATGAATAGTACACAAGAAGAATATTTTTATTTAGCATAAACAATCCTAAGCAATCGTCCAAACTTTTGCATTTCATGTCAGATCATTAACACATGATGAATTTCTTTAAATTGATAAAGTCCAAAGGCTGAAACCTTGGTATTGAAATCTAATGGACAATTGCCTGAATAACCGCTCTTGCTACTCAAAGACATGACACGTATTTATGTTTTTCAAGGTTTTTCCATTGGATTTAAAAGCTGAAAAGGCTTTAGAATTGTGATGATAATTTTACAGGAGAGATGAAAAACCCAAGCATAAATCAACAAAGCTTGAGCAATAAATGCAAATGGTAATCTTGAAATGGTGAGGAAGCAAACTATCACAGCAAGGTAACAACATGTCAAGATTCAGATGTTGCATTCTACTAGTTTACATAAACTAAATATTTGACAAATTTTAATTTCACATTAATTATTTTGCTGCGATGGACCAGCGGCCTGTTCAGGGTGTACCCCACCTCTCGCCTGTAGACCGCTGAAGAGGCTCCAGCACCCCTTGCGACCCCGCTTGGGTTAAGTGTGATGGAAAAGGGGTAAATATTTTCCTAAGAGGTGATTACATTAATACAAAGACAGCACTACGAGGTTACTACTATGTAATTACTCTAACATTTTAGAAAATTCCAGTTATTTATTAAAACTGAGGCAAAATCTTGTTTAAATGTGAACAATTAAAACGTCTCTTTCCAAGCATGGAAGTGACTTGAAAATAGCTCAACCTCGATTCCTAGATAAAAATTTGCACCTTGTTGAAAATTACATATATGTCCTATTTTAGTAATAAATCAAAGATATTTTTTTTTTTACAAATAATAGCTTTTTATCATAATGAAGAATAATTTGCATAAATCAGGAATGCTTGACGCACCTGGATTTGTTCTTGTAAAAGTAAGATGTTATGCTGTTTGTATAAACTATAATATATAGTGTAAAATATACCAAGACTTTTCTTTATGTCAGTTTAGCGGACTTTGGATAACAGTTGATTAATATGCCCATTGAATTCACTGTATTAAATGATGCACACATTAAATATTAGTTCATAGAAGAAGAAGATGCCATCTATTCAAGGTTCAAGGTTTCTGCAATGGCTAATTTGCAATCCTGTAACTAATTGGTTGATTTTAATTGGTTCAGCTGTTTTCATACCTTTTATTGTTGACCTTTGTCCTTTGTTTTAGTGATATACATTGATATAAAGCTGGTATGATCCATGCTAAAATCATGTTTAGTCAATTTCGGTATCGGCCAATTTCTCAAAGCTGCAGTATCGCTATTGTATCATAAATTAAAAAGTAGTTTGTGTCCAAAAACAAAAACAGTCATTGACTGAATTTGGACATACTCATTTGTAATAATGGGGGACCGTGTAGATCCGTGTCCAACAGGACGTACACATACACATGATTTAATCTTTATACATATACGCTAACCCGGGCATGCCCAAAGTCAGTCCTTGAGGGCGGATGTCCTTCAGGTTTTAGAGGCTTACCGGCTTTAGCACAGATGATTCTGATGATTGCAGTTCAGCAACAGCCTGTTATCAGCTATCAATGGAAATCTGTCATGATGTTAGCACTGACGTATGGTTTGATCACTCCTGTAATTTACCTGCTTATCTCTGCCCAGTTCTCACTGCTGTTCATCTGATCCAGCTGCTTTAGCCTCTATTTAACCAGCGTTCCCTTTCTGCCTCTGGACCTCTGAGCCTGTCTGTCTGATCTCCTGGCTCTGACTACTGAGCACATCTTCGATTTCGGCTTTGCCCTCTGGATTATCCTGCCTTCCTTTGTCTGCTCAGTTCAGATCTCCTGCCTTTCGTCTGACCTCTGAGATATCAGTGCCTGGGACTCTCTTGGCGGCACCCGCCGCCTCTTGATGGCAGCCGACCGACTGGAACCAGCCTCATCCTCTGGGCTTGGACTGAACTGTAAGACCATGTTAGTGACTAAAATGTTCATTATCATCCTCCGCCAGATAGACGTGGTCACTATAACCTGTGATCTCCTCCTGTAGAGGTTCCTGCCTTAGACGCCAACACTGTTCACTGCAGTTCCGTTTCCAATAAACATTTTAAGAAATATGTCTGTCCACCTTTAATATTGGGTCCTATTGTTCTGAGCCTGCCAGTGGATTGAAAGGGTTTGGTGTTTGTCTCCTGATCGTTTCCCGGCTCTTTTACCCTGAGCCCTCAGGGTTTTGGCTCGGCGAATAATTTACTTTACCATTGAGTTATGTCCCTGTGTTCACAGGGATGGACTTCTGTGTCTTCGGCAGACGTAATGATAACAGAACTGGCAGCGTTGCAAGGCAAGGGCTCAAACACGTACTGCCGTAAGTCTTCTACACCAAGCTTCTGCTGCCCTGGCGTCCTCTTCCACAACAACTTTGTCCCCGCTTTACTCCTCTAAGTAAAAAATCTATGAGGGAGGAGACCCATCCACAACCTCCGACACAAAACTCTCCTCTTGCATGTTTCCACTGTCCATAGTGTTCCTAGACAGTGTTGTTACTAAGACACCAATTTAGTGCCACTTGGTCTCAATGTAATTTCTCATTGTAACCTACTAGTACTAAGTGGCTAACTGGTTAGCAAGATGCTTCCGAGACACCGGCCACAACCAAAAAGCTTGCAAACCTTCCGCTTCAACAATCCTGCCCCCTTGATAATCGACCAATCACATTCACTTTATTCAGTTGTTCAGTGTAAAGTCGGGCAACACTTGGGAGAATTCAGAACTGCAAGCATTGAAACAGCCGCTTCCCTATGACTTTAAATTTGTCTCCTCCTTGGAGCCAGGCTTACGGGAAATAAAACTGGCCTTCCTCCTGTTCCGAACCAAAACCCTTAGGGCTCTGCGGAAAAGGACCAGAACCCACCCATTCCCCCGCACACCGAGCCAAAACCCTAAGGGCTCAGCAGCATAGAGCCAGGACCAGGAACTTAACTAAAAACTCAAAAACAAACATGACTAACTGACATGAAAACACAACACGAATAATCTAAAGATGCACAAATAAACAAAGAATACATGAATAATCAAAGAATAAATATCCATATATTATTTGCATATATAGCAGAGGGAGCAGGTGACTAAAATCAATGATAATTAGAGAGCGGGGAGGCAACGACAGGTGAAGGAAGGCAGTAATAAAATCATGCGCTGTGATCATGACAAAACCTTCAAAACCTGCAGCTCAGCGGCCATTGAAGACCGACTTCAGACATGCCTACTTTAACCCATACAAGGATATTCATACACCTAAACATACAGACTTATGTCCCCTTACAGACACACAGCCAAATATTATGTTACGTTATTCATATTGGGACTTTTACTTCTATTAATTTCCCATTAAGTTCTATAACCTATTCCAGACCCTCAGCCTCACCATTACCATTGCATATCTAACCCTAAATACTATATCATTTAAAATCAATTTACACCTTACCCCTAAAACTAATCCCCCATCCCAGGAAGATAACTTTCCTTAGTGGAACTGGACGACTGCTCTCCAAAAGTGTCTATAAGTCCTTACAACTACCATATGTCCAGAAAGCTGTCCTTTCACCATCCACACAAGGTACACACATACAGAACAAAGGCGGAGGTAAGGTGACATTGCGACACATTTAAGATAAAATGGAAACTGCATAGTTATTGTTTTTAGGCTTTCTTCAGTATCAACAGATTCTTTTTGTGCAATTCTAAAACAGAGTTCTGTTATTTTATGAGTTCAGATGGTAAAGCATGCCATCATTTACTTTTCAAGGAAAAGGGTGATTGACCAAAGATTGTTCTGGGTTTTCCTGCCAAATAGTTTCCACTTATCTTAAAGCAGTTATTGGCACATTTAGCAGAATGAGGAGGTGCTATATCCTATTGGAAAATGAAATCAGCATCTCCATAAAGCTTTTGGGCAAAAGGAAGCATGCTCTCTTGCAGGGGGTAGATAACATGGACCCCAACAAATACAATGGACCATAGCAAGCACAAAAAAACATTACCCCTAAATATTTTAATGAAAAAATTTACTTTAATTTGAAAAGAAGACCTATGGTCACCGAGGAACGAATCAGTCCTTTTTATTCTAAGCCATATCCTAACACATTTCTAACACTGTCTCTGTTTCAGGGGGGTTAATATGTGGTGCAGTTATATAATTTTACATCCAAATAAAAATCTATCAGAATGTTTTAAATATATTTCTCTGTGTGAGACATATTTTTTTTCTAATATATGAGTTCTTCAAAGTTTTTCTAAAAACTAGGAAGAATTGGTTTGAACTGATCTCAGGTCCATTTCTTTGTGTTGGTAATGTCATGCTGGTAGCGTCTGTAATGCTTTGACACTAGATAAATATGCTGTGTTTATCAAATCTGTCTTCTACAGTAAGGCTCACCCAAATATCAAACACTACATTTATTCATGTGGAATATGTTTGATTTTAACACATAATAACTAAGTTGAGGCAAACATGAAGACCAAGAGATCAGTTAGTTTGTTTTTTATTGTTGTCACACATTTCTTTGTGAGTTCAGTTGTTTACATTGCCTGTCTCAGTATACAGCACTGAAAAAACAAGAAAAAAATGAATGAAAGTTGTTTGTGAAGTTCAGTATGACTGTCTGAGTAAATATTCACATCTACTCAGAATTTAAGAAAAAAAAAACACTGTGATACTGTAATTTCTGGAGGTAAGAACACATTGATAATACTTTTTAGGTACTTAAAAAATATCTTATTACCACTATACAGTATATTAAAAATTGTATTATTAAATACATTACAGACGACTAAAGGAGCAACACGTCAATAAGCAACAGTGCCATTATTTATTTACCAAAAGACATAGCAAAGAGGATGGGGTAGCATTCCAATGATTTAATAGATTGTTGAATAACCTTAAGCTTTAAAAGCTATTATTTAGTTTTATTAAACCTTATTAGTCATTTAAACCTCTAAGGCTTGAAACCCTGTAATAACAGATTAGTTGCAATTATGTTTTATTCTACATATTGTGTTCCCAAACCTGTTTTATTATAAAGGATTTGATTTAGATGCACAACAAAAGATGGTAAACAATTAATTAATGATAAGGTATTTGAGTCTCTCATGTCTCAACCAGCTTTTTTTTTTCTGCTGAAAATATTTCAGTGCATATTACAGTTTCAAATGAAACTTCGGCTTCCAGTCAGAGGTTTATCTAATTAAGTTTATTGAAATTTTCTTGCCTTGATTTTTTAAATAATTATTTTGTTTTGGTAGATTTTGGCGGATTCTGGTCTCATATCTGATCTGGAATAAACCTGTTGGTGGAGTGAAAATTTTACTTCTAATCTGCCATATGGAAAAAACAGATAAGCATCACTCTATAATTAGTTAAACAGAACAGCAACAGTGTGTTACACATACAGTAGAGGTATTGTTTTCTACAGTTGAAGGTCCTCCTATGAACCTCTACCATAGTCAACAATGTTCAGATCTAGATTTTGACAAGGCCTCACAAACTCCTGATTATTTTCTTCTTTAGACATTCTGTTGCTGACTTGCTGCTGTGCTTTAGAGGATTCCCATAGTGACTGACCCACTTTGGCCTAAATTTCAGCAGTCAAAGAGGGGGACTCACAAAAGAGCCTGCTTTACCTTGGTGTACAGAAGAGTTCTGCTTGCATAATGAATACAGGTTGTGTAGCTGCAAAACAACCTCAAATTATTAGCACCAAGTCATTGTGCATTAAAGTTGATATGAGGTGTTTGTGCTTTTGTTTTGTTTTTATTTTGTTCCAGTGTATCTCAGCTTCCCTTAATCCAAATGATACTGTTGGAAAAAGCTTTGTTTGCTCAGATGTAGATTGAAATGCTATAGCTGGCTGATGTGTTTCATGCCTGACAATGTGTTAACATATCTTAATGTCACAGCAAACTGTAAAAACTTATTTTTATATTAAGTCAAAAACCTTTAATAGTGTGTTTTTTAATGGAAATGCAGAATAACTTTACCATTTAACAGAAACAATATAAAAAGTCTAAAAACTGATTAATTTTAGAATAAAATATAAAATCTTGCCCTAAAATGTTGCCCTAAAGATGTTGGAAAGGATAGTTTTGGCAACAAACATAAAAATATCTATGCCTGCAAATGGAATGGTCCATTATATTATTTAGTTGTTCTCTCTGTATAATAAAATTCTGTATGTGAGAAATCAGCTTGTGATTTTCCATCTGTAATGTCCTTGTACTCATAGGTCACAAATGTTATAGTATTACAGCAAAGTATTCTTCACTCCTAGTTTTAAAATACAATCTAAAAAAAAAAAAAAAAAAAAAAACATACTTCGAAGGTTTTGTAACCAAAATGTTTTTTGGTTCTGTGTAGACAATATTTTAATACTATGGTTGTGTAGTAGTAAAAAATAGGGAAAAACTCTCTAAATAAATATAAAATCCACAAAGGATGAAACATAAAAAGCTTAAAGTTCTCCTTTGGTGGTTTGCGTGCTTCTTTCTTATCCGACTTTAGAAGTTACTGAGCTAAAGCGTATTGAACACAAAGTTGACCATATTAAAAGAAAGATCAATGTTAAATGTCTGTGTAATGTAGACTCTTAAAGTAGATCAAAAAGTCTAATAAGATATGTTAGGATGAAACGCTTTAGTTCTGCTTTTATTTTGTAAAGTAAGATAAATTCTTATAAAGTGAAGATAGGAGTGTATGTTTTGTCAGCTCACTCAGCAACACAGAACATTCTTAAAAAACAGTTGAAGAAGTGAGTATTTCTTTACACTCAGAAGAATATAAAAAAATACTGATTTGGTCACCAATGTGGGAGACTCAAAGCCAAAGGAACAGTTCTCAAAGAACTACTGCTAATTTCTATCCATTTTCAGATAACACACACAGTTTCCTATACTGTGAATGGCCCCTGAGTCAATACCTACAGACTGTGTCTCAGTATGTTCAGTGATCCACACTAGGCCTTTTTTAAACACTAAGTTTAAACATCTGGGTTAGGAATGAACGAAGTCCAACCTTAGGCCTATAAGATCATTACACTTCATAGAATGGTGGTTAAAGAGCAGTTATTCCTGAAAAAGCTAAATTTCTCCCTTGCACAGGGAAAAAAAAAAATATTTTAAATGCATGTTAATTCACACGTTAAATTTTTTTTCTTCATGTCTTGTCTTTATCTTCATGTCCATTATTGCACCTGCAGCTTAAAATTAAGTCTATATCCCACTATAGAATAATGATATTTGTATAAACAGTTGCAAAAGGCTATTTGGATATTTTTACACCATAAATACCACACTTTTAAGCACCAGTTTTGTGGAGAGAAAACATGTTTTTAAAAGATGATGCTTTCCCAACCATCTATAAATCATTTATAAGCTCTGCGGTTAAAGACTTCATTCTCAAAATAATCAAAGTTGATTTAGATAGCAATTAGAAATTTGGTCGATATTCATTATCTAATATTTCTAAAAAATGAACATGCTTAATTGTTTCTCAATTGAGTTTTCAAAAACTATAACAGGAAGATTTTTATTTCACAAAGTTTTTGCTGCCTTTTTATTTTGATCCCTCAATAACTTATATGAAGCACATAGGTCACATCCCACTAGATATATAAGCCAGCAGTCACTATAAAAAAATACCTGAATCTATTTAGCATCTTTATTAACCATCTGTGTCTCTCAAAATGCAGATTGTGTGTGTGTGCAGTCTGTAGTCTGTTTAGCCTTCCTATCAGTGGCTTAAAGTACTGTTCTCTCTTTCTCTCAGCTTGAATAAAAGGCAGTCACAGGAACCATACCAAAGAGTGTTGCTGTCAGGACAACGCTTATTATAGTGTGTTCACTTCGCAGAATAAAACTGCTTTCTTAATTTCAGAACATCTGCCTATGAGATGATTTCTAAAACCATGCAAGTGAGTTTGTCATGCTAACCTGTAGGTTTCCTCATAATTTCCACACCTAACAGTGGCTTCAGATGTTCTTGGTCAAACAGACTACTTTAACTCTAAAAGCAAATGTTGCCTTTTCCTGCTGAATAGCATTTTGTATCAGCAACTTGCTGCACTAACATGCATATATTCTATTTTAGTAGTGGAAAAATAGGAGTAGAGTTAATTTTATTTCTTCTACATATAGGCAGAAACTGCCTCTTAGTCCTGCAGGACGCATGTAGCTTCCTTCATAAAGTGCACTGATATGCTTAGACAACCAGCTGGCAAATGCTTTCAGCATAGACCTTCGCTCTCTCAGGAGGCGAGAATGGACAACTTTAGGAGGGATTTTGGGAAATGTTTGATGTTTTACTGTTGGAAGGTTTGGCATCCCACACATAAATATATTAATGAAAAAAATAATGATGGGAATAGTGAAAGCCTGACGAAGAAAAATGTATGTTTTTGACGAGTTTTGTGTCCTTGTTTGCCGCATGGACAAACATAGTTTGTTTACTCTCAGCACTGCATAGAAACCCCTGGCTGTCGGAGTTCAGCTCTGTCAAGTCACCAAGCCTTCCCATGGTGAGCTTCTCTGATGCCTTCAGATCCTGCTGAGTGTTTTTTTTTTTTTATATATTGCTAAGATGTGCTTGCCTTCCCTGTCCCTGTTCTCCTTTGCAAAACGCGGCCAAACAGAGCAGAAATTCAGAATCCAAATCAGAAGATTTGGATTCTTTTTTTTTTTTTTTTTTCCAGAGGAGCATAACGTTCACTTGCAGGGAGCATAATGAGATCTCACCTTTTTTCTTCTGTGGATGTCACAGGCACATCTTTTGTGTTTCATTTCTTTGTGGCGGCTTAAATCAGACTTATGCTGTGTGCTCAGCCTGTTTGCTTTTGTGACTCACTGTATTTCATGATCGGCATCAGAATAAAAAATAAAGTCTCAGAATGGTTGCAGTAGCAGCTGTTTAGTAAAAAATGAGCTTTTTTTCATTTGAAGATTGCACCCTTCGAATAATATGTCAGGAGAGATGTTTTGTTGAGATGTTTTTTTTCCTGTATTCAGCTGAAATGTCATCTTTGTGCTCCATCTATGAAACTGCTTCTCAGTTAGTTGCTTTTGTGAGCATATTTTCCTTGTTTTGACTATTGCTCAATTTAAATCTAATTTGGTCCTAAGTGAGAATGTTGAAAACTATGGGTCTAGTTCAATTATTCAATCATATAAATGTATGTATGTATGTATGTATGTATGTATGTATGTATGTATGTATGTATG
>NW_015151013.1:462819-469140 GCF_000732505.1 Cyprinodon variegatus | reverse complement strand
TATCTATCTATCTATCTATCTATCTATCTATCTATCTATCTATCTATCTATCTAATATTTATATACCTTACACAGTTGGTTTGCGTTATAGAACAAATGGTTGAAGAAAGTCCTTCTCTGGCATATTCATCCCATCTTCTGTTTCCCTTTATCAGATGAAATGTGCTTCATTAAAAACTCCAAGAAGCTTTTTGTTTGTCAACATGTGACTAATCTTCTATCAGCTCCCTCAGCATTTCCACATTACAGACTAAGTGCTGACGATTTAAAAGGATTCTAGAAAAAAATGGCAGACGGTTTGGCCCAGTGGGTAGAGCTTTTTGCTTGGGTTGAAAGTGCCAGCCCAATAGCTGTCTAATAATTGCATGGATTGATCAGAGCCCCTCCTTATACACTCTGAGGTTTCTGAGCTCAGCGGGCTGCTGTGTCCAAACAGCCGAACCGGCTCGGGCTTTCAATTATGGTGAAGGAGCCAACGATGCAAGGGCATAAGCCTAAAGAAGATGGAAGTTGTTTCAGAGGGTCTATCAGCCAAGCTTCTACATGGACACAGTGCTCTTGTCTCAGCATGAGGTTGCCAATAAATTCAGAACCTTTCGGTTCAGCTTGAAAGTCACAGCTGTAACACAAAGAATCTGCAGTGAGCTCTTTGCAAGTGCAGCTAAGTTGTTCACACATCAGTAGAATTACAACAGTAGTAACACTGCTCAACATTATGGCTGAAAATGATTCCTTTATCTTCTGCGATTAATGCTTTAACAGTTAATATTTGAGCTTTATGAGGGAGAAGATATTATGTTCTATATTGTGCAAAGTGATATTGTGATGATTCGTTTATAATTAATGTTTGCAGTGACCTGACATACACGAGAGAGCCAACAGCTCTGACTTCAAACAAGCCAACTTTAGCACAACATCTGGCCTACTAGGAAGTGTTGCCTTTGTTAATGAAGTGATATAAATTGATGTGACAGACAAAAGCCTCTGCACGTTTCAGGTCCTAGGTGTTACTTGAGGTGTGGCGGTGTGCCGCTGTGCTTTGAGCTTACTTTATCTAGCTGTTGAAAGATTTCACATGGAATTGAAGTTGTCGGTTCTATTGTTGTGAAAGTATTTAAGTAATGCCGTTTTATGTGGAAATTTCTTCAAGAGCTATCCCACTTCTGCTGTGGAGTTCAACTTAATTATTGTTTTTTTTTTTTTTTTTTTTAATGTACAGAGGTGGGTCCTCCGCTGTTTTTTCCTCAGTTTTAGTGGCTGCTTTTAATGTAAGAAATCTTTATATCTTTACCATATCTTGCAACAAATATTCACACCTCTAATAATGTCTAAGGGTATAATTATACAACCTCAAACTTAATGGGATTTTATTGGGTTTTTATTGTTACAGTTCAACACAGGTGTATCTTGATTAAAAAATAAGGATATTCAAGGATATACTGTTTTTTTCAGGATTTCCTCTTATTAGAAGGGTTTTGTAGCGTACCTCCATATTCAGCCTTCTTAATACCCTTAAATTAAATCCAGTCCACAATAACTAATAATCTTAGGCTGGTGTAGATGTTCATTTAAAGTTTGATAGGTGTTTAGCAAACATCCATGTGGAAACTTGGAGACCAAAGGGTAATCTGGTAAATCAAGCCTGTACAGCCATTGTTTAAAAAAAAAAAAAAATTCTTCTTACACTTCATCCGTCAGGGTCACATTCGGGCTTGTGCCCTACTGTTACCCTATTGGCGAAAGGCAGGGTACACCCTGGACAGGTTTCCAGAACCTTTATATTACTTGAAAATTTAAATTGTACACTTTGGATTAACAGTATATTTCAATGCAGTTAACTTATAAAATAAAGGTAATTTTTCACACTTCATATTTATTCAGCAGGTGAAATAAGAATTGAACACGCTACTATTTTCTCAGTAAATTTATTTATTTGACATGACATTTTCACCAGATGTTGGTAACAATCCATGCAATCCACACATACAAATAAATAAAACCATATATGTCCAGAAATTAAGTATATCTGAAAAAAAAAAGATGACTCAAGAAAGGTCAGTTGAAATGGGTGTTGACCTCACCAGTTCCGGTTCTTATCTGTATCCCTGACCGGGATTCGGATTCATGGATCTCTGAGCCTTCCTGTTCTGATCTGTTTCCCTGACCTGGCTTGGAGTCCTGCATGTTCTCCAACGCTGCAGCATGTGAGACACTCTGGGTAATAGCCGCTGCATTTTGTGGCAGCCCTCCGGCTAGCTTCTACCTTGTTTCCTAGAGATGAACTGAACTGTTAAACTAGAATATCCAGTGATGGGTGGCACCCTGCTCTAGCTGCTGATACTGAGCATCCACAGCCCTCTTCTTTTGAATAAATGCTTTGTATTATCCCACAGTCTGTCTCACCTTGAATACTGGGTCCTTCTGTCCTGATCTATGACATCCAGAGCTGCAATAGAAAGGCTGCGATCAAATTGATTCTATTCTGTGAAAGAATCAAATTTCCATGAGAAAATATGGTAAAACTAAAAGAGAGACTCCCTATCCATTCTAGCTGAACTAGACCTATTTAAAAAAGAAAAAAGTGACATGAACATTAAAGAAACATTATATAATGCAGTGTATAGACTCTAGAGACTAATTGCATACTCATGCTACATATGGTTTCATTCAAGTTTTTGTTTCATTAAAAAAGATAAACACAAAACACATTTTCTTCCACTTCTCTACAATAAACACTTACTGTTATATGACATAACATAGGGTTAAAAAAACATAACTATAAATAATTTTGCAACACACTCTCTACAATTAAAATCACAGCTATGGCAATCATATTCAGTTCTCCTTATCTATCTGTTAATACAAATGTTCTTTTTCTTATACTGCATTCAGTAGCAAGGAGTTATCAAACATGGGTGTATTTTTTTTCTATATTTCCCTTTATTATTGATATTCCTTTCAGCAACTCCTGTTACAATTGCTATTACGGAGTCATCCATCTGTTTAATAGCTGTTGCTACATGTGATGGCATTCTTATTGATAAGGTAGATTAAGTCCAACAGATGATGAGGCTGGATCTATGGGCCAATGAGACTAGGAATTAATTTCAGTCTGTGCTTTTGTGCCGGTTGTTTCATTCTTCAGTAGAATAGCTTGTTTTGTGCGGTCTGGGTGTCTCTAACACATTTAATGGCTTCATTTCACACGAGTAATCCCCTCACTCTAAGCCCTTAAAGTCACCCATTAGGCCTCCATTCATTTAAATGTAACGATCAAATTCATCCCTGTCCATTTAGTTCCAAGGGTTAAGATTTACAAAGGATTACTGTTGAGAAATCAATTTGCTTTCCTTTGGATGTCAGGCAATCCAGTTTGGAGACATGTTGGTGCTATTGTAGTTTAATGAGTGCTGCAGTACATGACACCTTTGGTGGAATTCAAAGGGGGAGATATGCAAAAATATGTGGGAAACAGAGTCTGAGTTGCTGCTACCAGGTCTGTTCTCTAGTCATTAAAAGGAGAACCTTCATCTAGTGATTTCAAATAACAATCTAACAGTTTGCAGGTCATGCCGAGCTTCAAGCAGCTGACGCTTTAAACAACTACAAAGTGAATATTTTATTGCTGTATTGATGCATTAACTACAACCGTGAAACACCCCTTGCAACAAAGAAAGCTTCTCTACTCAGTAACAACGCTCTAGGCATCTCACTGTACACGTGTGATTGTTCCCAACTAAATGCCTAACTTTTATTCCAGTAGAGATGAAGGTAATGTAAGTTGTTCTAAGTTTCAGTCTTCTTAAAATTGTTTTATTGTACATTTCTGTCAGTGATGGTGTGACATCTGGAAGGCATACCACTAACTGGTTGACCATAAATATTGTTACTGGCCAGACTAAAATATGGACGGGGATAACTGCCAAACATGGATAGAGCAGAGTTGGATGTTTTAAGTCTGATATGCTTTAAATGTTTCAGTCAAAGTGTTACATATGGGTGTCTGATTAGCTATGCACCGTAAATAAATAAGTTGAGACATGTCATGATGGGAATTTAGAGCTGTGCAAGGGCCCATTAATTATGCTGAGACAAATTGAAAACTGATGGAAGAGGCAATGAATGTCAACTCTCTAATAGCCATACATAGATAAAGGTAACCGTATAAGAGGTTGAAATAATTAAACATATCTATTTAAGTAAAAAAAATGTTTGGGGAAAGGTTTCTTTAACTTGGTAAACATGTGAAATCTGTTTTAGATAGTACATCTATCTAAAAAAAAAGTGTATTGTACATCAAAATATGTTTTAATAATTTTAATTTTTTATAATTTTTTTTATATTTTCCTCTCTAAAATCACAATGACATCATTAGGATTCAGATTTTACTTTTCCAAGTAAGTATGTGTGCAGTGCAATCATATTCTGATATATAATCAGACAATAGCCTAAGGTTATAGAAGACTTTATTATTGGCCAGAGGACAAGATTCAACAAATGCTCCAGTTGCATACATTCTAAGGACAGCTTTCAGATTTAGACTGATAGCCACATTTAAATCTATCAAACAGGAATGCATCATAGTAGTTTTATTTCTTCCCATTTCTAAAAAACTAAAAACGTAATTAAAAGCTTGAAAGAAAACGTGCATGCAGAAGGCAGCTGAAGTCCTCAGTAAGATAAAAAAAAAAGTTGTTTATCATAGCATAACACAATATCCACTCAACAGAAAAGTACTGGCATTAAAATCAGTTTACTGTACAGTCATGCATGATATGAATAATTATTTGATCCATATTTAAACAGAAAGCAGGAAATCTGAAGAAACATTGTTTGAAGCTGTAGCTCAGACACCTAGCAGACTGGAATTGCTGGAAATGTACGGAAAGGATATAAATGCACTCTTTGAGCCCTGTCTGCTTAGTTTATCACGGGAATAATTGACTGCTGGTGCTAGCAGGGTCTGAACTGTACAACAGATGCTGTGTGTCATATCAGACCGGCAATTAACTCAAACAGATACTTATTTGCTGACATAACTTCAGCCCTGCCCCCTAAGAACAGGAAGCCTCATATTTCACTGCTGGAAGTCATTTCCTTTCACTTGTTTATGATTTACACTCACTGTCTGATGGCACAAAACAAGTTATATTGAAACATACCCCTTGATGGATGGCTTGACTGTGTGGGCGTGGCAGAGTGGCAATTTCCATATCCTGCCATTTGGATACGTTTGGCTCTGAATAACAAAAGCATTGCTGGATATGGTTCAAACTGGATATGAATGATCTTTGAGACCAAGCATTGCTGAACTGCGAGGGCCGCCAAATGCTGGTTTCCACTTTGGTTAAACTGTGGAACACAATACATTATTTTTATTGGCAATAGACTTGCAAGGTTGAGTAAAAAGAAAAGAAAAAAAAAGAAAAAACAAGGTTTTTGTTAGCTAATTTTATCCTTGCCATGGGGGAAACTACTTCATATTTTCTTAATGTATCTCAGGTTTCAGTTTTCTTTAATCAAATCCTGTCCAAACATCCCACAAGTCTAGGCCTTTCATTCAGCAAAGAGTTTTCCCTTTGTTTACTTCTAAGGATTCATCTATATCTTGCATGATATTTATATCACTTGCAAACTCTATTTTATAATTTTTGTTTTGATATATTTAGATATAGCATATATCTACGAATTTGCATTGTTGTAAATAAAAGCTACTTTTAAATACCTTATTTTCTTAAAGAAAAAAGAAGCTGATCAGGATCTTTTATGTTTTATAATTTCACTATGTATAATTTTATGTTGCCTTGTCTTCAAGCTGAATTGTCACAGTATGTCTGACTTCAAAATCAAATGAGAACCCATTCCAGCTTTAATCATTTTAGTCAAGCTCAAAATGGGTCTTTCCATCAGATTGCAGTATTATGGTTTAAGACCGGACCTCTAGCTGTGACTTGTAAAGCAAGACTGCCGAAGCCATAGCCGAACCAAAATTAACATGACATACGTTTAGCTGTTGCTATCATATCGGTGATGTTAGAATCCATGATATCACCTTTAAACGAAGAACAGGAAGAGCATAAAAATAGAAGATGTTGTTGTTTTTCATGGTGTCTGCTCGTGTTTATTTATTACCATCAGTGGCTAAAATCAAACATTGGTGGGTGGGCACTAGGTGTCTTTGCCCCAACAACTCGAAATGTTGCCCTCCTCTCCCCCTGTACAGATCCAATGAGAGTAGTCCCAGAATTATTATGTGTAAAACTAAACCTGATTGTTGCACATTATCAATCTGGCTTGACAGGTTAGGTTTTATGTCTCTCC
>NW_015151013.1:444560-462684 GCF_000732505.1 Cyprinodon variegatus | reverse complement strand
ATCCATCCATCCATCCATCCATCCATCCATCCATCCATCTTCTTCCACTTATCCACTTATTCTTCCACTTATCCACTTATTCTTCCACTTATCCACTTATTCTTCCACTTATCCACTTATTCTTCCACTTATGCCTAAGCTACTAAATCATTTTAGGTGGCTTTTTGGGAGTACAACAGTGAGGTTGCCCCCTTCTTACCAAGAAAAAAAAAATACTATTTGACATGTAAAATCAAGATTATTATGTGTGAAATCTTTGCAACTTTATCTCCAACTGAAAAGCAGCAGTTTTAGACAAATTAGTTATAAAAAAAATAAACATAAAAATTCATAAAATTCCGCCAGAATCTGATTAGGGCTTTTATATTCATATGGGTTGGACAATAATTCAATATTAACATATAACACATTTTTATTAAATAAAAATTATTTGTCCAATATTTCAACAGTTTATGATTACAGCATTTTTCACTGACTGACATTCCAGGTTTTATGGAGTTTTAATGTATTGGTTTTTTTAAATAAATATTTGGAAGAGTTTCATAAACATGGTCAAATAAACGATACAATTATACAGGCATCTGTTTTCGGTATTATTGTCAGTCTGAGGCTGTCATTTGGTTTATATTGATGTCAAAATTATATCGTAATGATCAAATTCAAGAAACATGTAATGATAATAAACATTTAACATAATAAACATATAAACATAACAAATTACCATATTAACCAACTGTAATGTACCCTGAGAGTGCCTGATACTGATAGCAGAAGCAGGGGAGTTAAAAATGAGTGTAAAATAGCATATTTCTCATTTAGTCTCCTGTTTCTCCCTCCAGGTTTAGATTATATATGGTGTAAAAAGAGTACAGCATTGAAATATGAACGGCTATCTTTTTATAATAATGTCACCTGTAAGAGTCATAAAATTTGATTATTCATTAGTAGAGCTGAAAGCCTGAGCAAGATGTCTAGGAGCATTTTATATACAGTATATGTATATATATATATATATATATATATATATATATTTATATATATATATAATTTGTTTTCACAGTTCAAGCTTTATCTCTACGGTTTCTGTCTTACCATCAAAGATGTAGATTATTTGTGTAGTTTGGTTTCTCCCAATGAATGAAATAATTCTTATTTATTCATGTTAGGTTATACTCAGATTACTTTCATATTATTGCTTTGATATTCTTAAACATAAACCTGTCAAAAAGCAAATTAGTAGTACTCAGTCGGATAACACATTTTACAGCCATGTGCCATTATAGTGGAAGCTGTCCTAGGCTTTGGTGCAAACGGTCTGGCATGCCTTCTTTCTTTCAACCCAGTCATTAGCTTAAATTAACACCCGCCCTCATGGCCCATAAACCCAGCAAGCCCTTAGAGACTTCCCGTTTCTCCTGGCTAACTTTTGTGAGCCTGCTCAGAATGTGCACAGGGAATTCTGACCTCAAATGTAGACTCTTTGAGATTTAAAATCAAGATAGTGAATTCAGTAATATCAGTTTTAAACCAATGCTTTTATCAGTTGACCCGGATTTTTATTATATACATTGCTTCAATTTGGTCTCTGGGTTTTATTTGTGGAAATATTCTTAATTTATTATTTACAATATAAAAAAAACCAACAAAAACAGCTGGAGTGAGTTGATATAAATGTAGCATAATACAATTTAAGTTCCAACTTGGGATTTTTATGTACAGCTTTGGTTTGAGTTTCATTTTTTCCTGTTTTTGAAGAAACTTCTGTTTTTCACTCAAGTCAGTATACAAGCAAATATCTAACATTTCAAATATTTTATGCTGACTTAGTTCACGGCCTGTGAACTCTGACATTGCCTGATAGTGGAAAGTTTAGGGATCAGGTCATTGCTATTTTGAATGAAACCAAGCAGGATCGTTTTATTACAGTGAAAATAAAGATGTAGATGGATTGTTTCTTTCTGCACCCAATTATAAACACTCACGCTTTTCTATAGGTGAACAAAAACCAAATGTGTTAACATCTTAAGTGAGTTATTTTACTGGTGCTTCTCATTGTAACAGTCACTATAAAATCGGATCCACTTACTGTCACTTTAACACATGCACAGCAGCACTGAGTTTATTCGGCATATGATGATCAGCTTATCAGAGGCATCGAAGAAATTACACATTTGAATAATACAAATAACTCCACAGACTTTCAGACGCCACAATTTACAATTTGCTTTAGGTTCCAGTCATTGTTTTCTTCTTGTGCAAAAACAAACAAACCACAAACTTAGTTTAAAGCCATTAGAACTGCAGTGAGTCATTCTCTACAAATGATTATAGCAAAATCTTAAAATCCATCTACTCCTATCAGTTTTCATCTATACTTATTTAATCCAGTCTTTTTAAGGTATTCTTTTCTATTTTTAAGCAGAGTTGCATCGTGTTAAGAGAATATTGCAGGAGGACTTACAAGGTATGAGGTTAATGTGATCTCTAGTTTCTGAATCAGTTGTTTGGAAGGGATGTTTCTAAAGAGGGTCGTTTGGAAGATGATTATTAAGTTCAAACCGTGGATTTCAGTCCACTTGAATCCAGTGTCCAGAGGATCTTATAAGCATAAAAATTAGGTTGATAAAATAACCTATTGACTCTAATATAGATTATGACTGGATGACAAGGAAGAAGTCCTACAGAACATGTTTTTTTTTTTTTTTAAATAACATTTTGTTATTTTCCTAATAAAGCAAACTTGAAGCACTCTGTAAGTTTCGCCTTTATTTTAATAAGGTGCTTTTGAGAAAAGCATGATATCTCTAGCATGATATACCTGATGGGCATATAACAAATGTCTGAAGGACTAAATTTTGGAGTTTTAAAGTTATGTATTCTGTGTCAGTAAAAAAGGCTTTTGCAACACTGATTATCTTCAGCAATCGTCACATACTCCTTTAGGGTAATCTATTTAATCTGCTTTGCAGGTGATTCTCATGTTAACAAAGTTCTATGACTTCAACGCTGGCAGAGTAACGGAGAGTTCACTGTGGAGGTAAGCTCTTCTGTCTACTTTCAGGTTTACACAGCAGAACTAACTAATTTACTTGTGCCATTTGTAATAAATTACAATGGATTTTGCAATACAAGGACATTTTTGTGTAAAATGTTTGCATTTTTCTTAACATTTATTTGCTGTCATAAATCTCTAAATGGTTTTAATCTTTATGTCTTTTGATTACTAAAAAAAAATTGTGAGAAATGCAGTATATGTTTTGAAAACATGTGAACCTGTAACACTTTAATGGAATGTATCCACTAATTACATTCTATTTTATTAAAGTTTCAATTGATAGATTTTTTTTTCTTACTCTTGTACCCCTGAAAATGTCTATCCAAGTCAGAAGTGACCTAGATTGTAATTTAATCTCAGAATAAATGCTGCTGTTCTGTAAGGACCAAACAGGCTTGTTAGGGAACATCAATGACGAGACAATTTCATAAGGACCAAAGGAGAGACGAGGCAATTCAGACAAAATGCTTTGTTGATTAAGCTGAAAACAATAACCCAGTAGTATTTAGAGGTGAGCAATCCATTCTTCAAAGGTATAGTAATACATTAGAAAATCAAACATTCCAAGATGTATTAAGTCACCTGACAACTGTTACTTGAGCATTCCACTGCATCATGCTCTGAAGGTCTTCTGCTGGAATGGCTCAGTCCAATTGACAACTTTAGGTATAACTTAAAAGTATATTTTCAATGTCTCTACTTTCTCTCCTGACGGATTTCTGAGCTTTGTAACTCTGATCAAATACAGCGGCTAAAACTTCTGTCTGTGCTTGTGTTAGAGGCCTGCCCTGAAGGACCTGCAGCTGTAACTGCAATATAAATTTTGACACACTGGGGTATCATAACTAATGCATGAAACACTTCAAAATTTGTTGATCCACAGAAAAATATACTGAAGGTTTTGTAGTTGTAGAGCAAAATGAAAACAAAGCTTGAAGCCTTATGAATAATTTGCAAAGCATTGTAGATTTTAGGGGACATCGACAATTTTATATGTAGTGTCTTATTTTGAGAGTAATTTGATCAGGTTACTAACTGATCTAGAGGTTGAGGGCAGTGAACTCATTATCCTTGACAAAGGGCCTCCCTATCAGAAAAGGTTTAAACACATTCCCCAAATAAAGCTTATAACTAGTGTTGCGCCGATGTCATTTTTTGGCCCCTATACCGATACCCGATACCTGGCTGTGCAGTATCGGCCGATACCGATACCATAATAATGTAAAATAATTGCCATCATGGCTTTGTCAAGCTGCTGCCTACCTTTGTGAAGCAGGAAAAAATCTAATACAAAGTGAATCCAGTAGAACTTTTTATTTCTTACCAGGAATGGGTGACAATAGTTGAATAAACTTATGGCTCTCAAAATGGTATCGGTGCCCTATCTGTTGGTACTCGCCGATACCGATACCACCATTTTAGGGCAGTATTGGGGCCCCATCCGATACTGGTATCGGTATCGGTGCAACACTACTTATAACACAATAAGGACAGGTAAGGAGATAGGTATGATAGGACAGTGGCAAAAAATACAAAAGAATTCTATAAGAAAACACAATTTAAAATTAAATTAAACTAAATTTTATGAAGCGCAAAATTGTGTTGTGGTTGATTTTTGTTTTGTTTTGATTTGTTGATTTGTTCTGAATGTATTTTGTTCACCTATGTTCAAATCTGTCAAATGTGGGACTATATTTACATACCAGCATTAGGAAGTAATTGCTGCATTTATTAAATGCTTAACAAACAAAAATATTATATGTACAAATCATAGAGAATAATCCTGTAAGATAGCCTACAGAATATATGCAGCTTGTCTCAGAAGAAAATCCCCTGCAATAAATGATTTATAGGTTTAACATTACATAAATAAAAACATTCATATTTTGCTTGTAAGTAAATTTGCTCTTTGATTCTGGAAGTGATTTACAAAGCAAAATTTATTGCAATAATACCTTAATATCAGCTTTTTCCCCATGCATGACACATAGGATATTCTAGTTCATGCTGAGAAGTAAACAAAGTCCTGCTTCGTTCAGCAAATTGCCCTCAGGATGTTTGTTGTTGTAATTTTCTGCTTCCCTAAAGAACTAATGATCCCATCAGCATCATAACTATTAGAAGTGCCGTTCTCGCCTAGCTACCACTCAAACCCTATTTACTTTGACCTGTAATTCAATTTTAGGTCAACTGATTATGGGACCACGTATGAAAAACTTAATGAGAAAGTCGGGACCAAGAGCATATTGAGCTACCTGTATGTGAGTCCAAACAACAAAAGAAAGGTGAGTTACTATGTGTTTTACAGTGTGCTACAGCAAAATCCTGAATAAACCAAATGCCTTTACAAGCAGTCCCTTTTGCACATCACAGTGTTAATACACGACCAGGCTCTATGCATCTATCTAAGCAGTAGAATAAACAGGGACACATATTCCCTGTGGAAAAAATGTTGTATAATGGGCTGCTGAATTACCCAACTTCTTTCCTGTCTCAGATCATGTTACTAACTGACCCAGAGGTTGAGAGCAGTCTGCTCATTAGCCTTGACGAGGGGGCGTCCTATCAGAAATACAGCTTAGGCTTTGATATCCTCAGCCTGCTATTCCACCCAGAGCAAGAGGACTGGATCCTGGCTTACAGCCATGACCAAAAGGTAATGTGTAGGTGTCTAATAACATTTGGCATGAATGAACCAGAACCGAATCTGAAAATGTGTAAGAAAAACATCCTTGTGAAAAACACACAGGGGAATACTGAAGAGATTGGGCCGCTTATGTATTACTCTTAGGGATATAGCCACGTTTTAGTTCTCTATTTCAACATGGTAACTACAAGGTGACAGAAAAAAACAACATATTTAAACTCAGGGAACTTATCTGCACTTTACATTAGAAGCAAAAGGGAAAAAAATGGAATTATTTTTTTGTCATTTATTGGGATCATATGTGACAGACATACACAAAATAATACATCCTTGTTAAAGGGAAGAAAAATGCCACTTAGATGGAGTCAGTAAGTAATTAGACTGGGAGTAGACAACAGTGCACAAGATGCTAATGATCAAATAATGTCATGGATGCTCAAAAAAGGTGCCACTTAACAATTATACACTAATATGAACTGGTCTTTCACATACAATTACACCAGTAATATACATTTTTATTGTATTGCAGGATTTAAAAGAATATGGATTTGTTTGCAAGGTACTCTGTCAGCTCCTAGAACAAAGCTGCAGTTGCAAAAACAGCAGACTAACTCCATCCTAAAACAAGTCATAAGGTCTTTGATGTTCTGGACAGCATGAGAGAAAGTTAACAAGTAAAACATCTCTGAAAAAAGAAATCCTGAAACCACACACATATCTTCCATTGCACACAGCCTCCATTATTGTGTGAAAGAACCCCTGCTGTCTGCTCCACTCAGCAGCAGGGACATCAAACTCTGTCCTCCTCAGCTTGCTATCACAGAACTACTTGATTGTCAGGGAGAGGAACAGACAAGGTCTGAGAAATGAGATAAATGGCGAAGTAGGGAAGATGAAAAGCCTTGCAGAGAGTGATCAGTGGGTCAAAATGAAGACACTTAGGAGAAGTTTGCCTTCAGGCTATTCTTTATGTCTTTGTAAAGCTGTATTTTATTGTTTTCTTTCTCTTCTTCCTGCCAAAAAGGAACTAAATGAACGTCAGCTCGGTTTCATTTCATATTTATTGATCGTCTGTCATGTTGTCTCAAAGTTGCGAGTTCTGAGGTGGGTAGGAATGAAGCGCCTGATCCCTCTAAAGCTGAGAGCTCACGATGCGTGCTGCTCAATCACTGAGGCAAGATGACAGATCTTTAATGTTCTTGAGCACCAATAAGGTTGTTATGTGAAAACAAACTGCAATGTCAGTTAACTGAGAGATTCTGAAGAGTCTTTTAGATTGTAGTTCGCTCACAAGCAATGTGAACAAGTCTTGTATCTAGCAGTAAGAATAAATAATCTCTATTATCTTTTTAGCTTTTCCTCTGAAAGCCTGGCATTGAACAATAACTTAACTTTTACTGGAACTAAAAGTTTTTCTTCTGTTCAAAAAACACATAATTTTAATCTTAATGCATTTTGGCATAAATCCAATTCAGATGTTCTGATACTGTATTCCAATGTCATTTCATTGTCTAACGCTCTCTGATTTTTTTTTTCAGCTCTACGTCTCTGTTGAGTTTGGAAGGAAATGGCAGCTTGTTCACAACAACGTTGTTCCCAACAGATTCTATTGGTGAGTTAATCTGTTGTCGCCTAAATGTAAAACAAAGCAGTTTTTCTTTTGGAAACTGTCATTGAAATAGTTAGTATTTCTAGCATTCCTTGCCAATTTTAGTTGCAGGAAAACAATATGGTCAACATGTTTTCAGCCAAATAAAGTCTTAAATTAGCCTTATTTAGTTATATAAATACATCTTTCACCCTATTAACTTGTTTACTTTCATACAAAAGCAATGGGAATTAAAATTTACTAATAAATAATTTAGGTGTCATTATTTTATTATTTATGTTTTCTCATAAAGATGAATATTTCATGAGCGGACTTCTCTATAAAAGTATGTTGTTCTAAATTGTGACTGGTGATGCAGCTGCAGGTTTTTAAAAGTAATTTCTGAAGATTTTAATGCTATGCTTACAGTAAGAGCGGCCTAAAATATTTGGCAGACTTATTAGTGGGGTTTATTGTTACTGGTTATACAGATTTTTTACTATGCTCTGTTTCACATATTTTAAAGACAAATATCTAAGTATTTAAAAAATGAAGTTTGGCTCTCAACTCAAGGAAATCCAACTGATGAGTTTTCAGTGTCTGAGATGCAAAACAAAGCAAACAACTAGAAGTGACCTTAGATTGAGGAAAACAACTGAGCTGAATCCTTGAATATTATGGAATAGAATAGAATAAAATAAAATAAAAGGGAAACTCCTTGTCTAGACACAACTAAGTAATCAAGAGCCAAATAAACACATACAACAGCACATATTTAAAAAAAATTATAGTAGTAAGACTAATAATCACAATTGCTTAAACAAGGCAAGAACATAAAGCAGACAAACTAAACAGTAATGTTTAAGTAGGATCCTAAACTGCAGTCATAGCAAAAGTAATATACCAGCATGGTTTTCTTAAATTTTTAACTCCAAAGGTACATTACCTGTAAAATAAAATAACACCCCAGAAAAACAAACAAACAAAAAAACAAAAAAAACAAAGGGGGTCCAATTATTTTTCTTTTACCTTACTTTTGTGTGCAAATGGAAAATTGTATGTGTGCAAAATGGGGCCTAATACAGAAATCTGTGTGAGAGCAAAAAAAAGAAAAAAACACAAGGCAATTTATTCACTAAATACTTGCACTGTCTATCCACTTGTTGCTTGTGCTGCCCCCTGACTGGGTGCAGCTCAGGGTATCCTGAATGGGAAGTCATGCTCCCATATCAAAACACATCTCTCATCATCTATACAATTTATTATGACCTCAATTAAATGAGATAATTCAAACACACATAAGAAACAAAAATTATTGTTACTACCTCATCCAATAATCAAACACGAACAACAAGTACCCTGCTACTAAAACATGCTGAAACACTGGCACACACTTGTTACAAGACACTAGTGGTGTTACTTATTGGAGAATGCTTTAGCATTGTGGGGCTTTATTTAAGAGTGCAGGCTCCTGTTCACTGATAGAATTGGATGAAGTATTTGACAGAAAGTCCATTAAAAGAGATGGAGCTGTGAGGCAATTACAAAGTGCTGAGGGAAGCAGGATAGGAGCCTTTTATATTATAGTTCAGACACAGTATGGAATATAAGAGAAACCCATCTTCTGTCACAACAGTTGCTATTAATACAACAAGTGGTCACTTCCGCTGCTCGGTGCTTAACGGCTGCAGCAAAGACTCTGTAGTTCAAGGGGAATGAAATGGCTAAGTAAATCTCACAAAAAAAAGAGCAGTGCAGGTTAAATGTCCTTCAAGTCACTGTCTTTACATCAGCCTGTTGTATTATAGGTCCTAAGGGAACAGTAAAGAGCGCCGCTGTCTTCTGTAATTCATAACCATGAAAAGAATCTTTGTTTTGTCATAATTTCCACCCTGCTTCACCATTTTACGAGTTTCTTACAACAAAAACAAAGATGATGAAGTGTTTTGCCCTGCTGACATTTTCACAATTTCAGTTATAAAATAGACATTCTGCACAGAGGAGGTTATTACAAGCTGATGATCACAACTTCCACTGGATAAATTAGGTACTTGAAAGACAGGAGAATTTCAGTCTCTTACTGTATTTTATCCTGCATATTTCTCTTATGCTGGTTGAGATTACATCTACAGACAAACTCACTTTTCGAGGAGACTACTGATTTGATAATGTGTATTTAATAATTGCACATTTGTCCTTTTGAGAATTAAGAGTGTTTACAGTTTAATGTAAACTGCCTCTTCTGGGCGACTTAATTAAATTATAAATAAATACACACATCAGTATTCTGGTCCACCCTACAGTTGCTTCTGACAAGGGAGTCCATGCTGTTATGTGATCCACTGCAGATGGCAGCCCTTGCCTGCCATAAACTGTTGGTGCTTACACTGCTGACATCAGGCAGTAATTCACAATTTACTCTGATATTATTTGTTTAACTTGTAGCTAATTTGACAACAGCCTCGCCCCATTAAAATATGTAGATGGGCCGTAGCCCCATTTCATGAGGCTCTTTTGTTTGTCCAGAAAACCAGACACATGCTGCTTCTGCTCTGGGTTATCAATAGAACTCATTCTAAGCAGCTACTGGTAATTTAATATTACTGTTATGTTAAGTTTGATAACTTTAATAATATTAATAATGATAAAACAGCATTGTGAAAAACTATGGAAGCCTGTACAACATTTTCAATTTACAAGCACAACTTTCCATTTATTTAGTCTGTTTATCTGGTACACCAAGATTTACTACCTAGTTGTCAAGTTGAGGATAACAGTAATTACTTTTACAATGAAACATCTGAAGGCTGTTGCCATGTTTGTTTTCATCTCCATTTACTTTGATACCCCTGAATAAAATTCACAACTAACACTCCAGATAACAGCAAACCAGTGGTCTCTAACTCCTGTCCTTAAGGACTGGTGTCCTGCATCTTTTAGATGCATCCCTGCTTCAATGCAACTAGTTCTAATATTAGCTTAGTAGCAGAGCTCTGTAGAGCTTTGCTGCTGATTGAGAACGAGTATTGTTATTTAGTTCAAGTGCGTAGGGAAGCGGCACAAAAGTTACAGGACACAACCCTAAAGGATTTGAGTTTAACACATCATCCCCATAGCGACACGTGGCGGTGGCTGCTTCATGCTTTTTGGATGCTGTCTTGAGCAAGAACAGAGAAGCTGGTCAGAATTAATGAGATGATGGATAAATCTAAAAACAAAAGAAGAAAACCTGTTAGAGGCTGCTAGCATTGAGACTAAAACAGGGGTATGTCTTCCTGATGTGACTATACACCTAAGCCTACAGAGGTACAATATATGGGCTGAGATGTTAGTATATTTACCTATTAACCTGATGTTGGGAATTATAAAAACAAAAACAGTTTCATATGTGTACCAGGACTTTCAAAAATCTCCGTCCAGTCTGATAAACCTGGAGTATTTTACAAAGTAGAATAAGCCTTAAGCCTCTAGATGTAGGAAGCAGACAGAGACATACCCCAAAATACTATAAGGTGCAATTAAAGCAAATGTTTGTTCTACAAAATAGCCATTAAGGGGCCTGAATACAAATTAACAACACACTTTCATTATTTCTTTTTTATTTCATAAACAATAAGTAAACCAGGAACAAATGTCCTTTAGCAGCACCAGTTTTTGTAGTGACATTAAAATAATGCTATGAAAAGTATTATAAAATGGGATTAGTCTGCTGGAATACTATTAAAACACAGTGCTTTCACATCATATTAATTTATAATAATAAATCAAATGACTCTGTCTGTCTTTTTCAATGTTTTAGGTCCAGGCTGGGTTTGGACAAAGACCAAGGGATGATTCACCTTGAGATCACTGTCGCAGTTGGACGTGAGTCAGAAACAGCAGAAATCTCACCTGAAGTAATTTCAGGAGCGAAGCCCAAAAAACAATTCACTGGTTTAATCAAAGAGGAGAGGGGATGATGGAATAGATGGTTCAGAAGGTCCAGCTGCACCAGGGGGAGTGTCATGATTATTGGCAGAAAAAAAAATGCTGGTAGTAAGGGTTTGGTCTGAGTTAGAAATGACTGAGCTAACGTATTACTCCTTGAGTTGGAGCGTCAAGAGCATGAATGGCCTTTGTTAGAAATATTAAATGGAATGGGAATTGGGAATAAGACATGAGAATATAATCAGTTCACTTGCAATTTTGTAAAACATTGAAATAACAGGTTTGACTGATTGAGTTAATCTGACTGGAGAATTAATTTAGTCTATTTGGTTCTAAAAACTTTAGCTGAGAGTATGGTTGTCTTAAATGGCAAAAAATTAAGTTCTGTCAATAGTTGTTGTAAAAAGTTTTAAATAGGTGGGATTAAATGGGTACATAAAAATAATAAGGAAGTAAAGAGGGACACTGTGAAACAGAAGGCAAGGAAATTATTTGGAAGAGCGAGAAGTGAGATGAGAGGGATGAAAAAATTGTTAAAGTGGATGAAGCAGATGAGGTGGATAAAAGGTAAATGATAGTGAGGGAAAATAAGTAGGGATTACATATAAATGGATCAGTGGGAGATAGACTGGAGTTTAGAGCACAGTAAGACGTGTGATGCATCAGTGAGCTAGCTTTTATAGCAGCCTACAAAGGGAGTAGAGGTTTTCTTAAAATGTGGCCTTTCTTTCTAAAGCTAAACTCACACAATAACTTTGCTGCTAATTGGCTGTTTGCATTGCTCTTGATTTTATTTTGGAGATTGAGGGGCTTTTCAACCACACAGCTGAATTATTGTATGATTTAAGATCTGAAAAGGCGTCTTTTTTCACATAGAACACAAGATGATGTCCATTATCGTTCATATGGATATGGACAATGCTGTCTCATTTAAGAAATATGACACCTATGCTTTTTGTGTCACTTAGTGCCATGGCTATAAATGACGCAAAACATTTATTTTAGAATATAGGGAGTTGTTCCTGCATTATTGCATTTTTGGCTATATTTTCTTGCTTATCAACAGGGTCACAGTACATAACTTGCAAACTTCAGAACTGCTCCGATGGAAACAAGGGCAAGCCTTTCCCAGGATTTATAATCCCAAACTCCCTGGTGGTGCAGGATGAGTACGTTTTCATCCAGGTGGGTTTTTACTGCAAGGTCTGGCTTCATTAAAAGACAATTAAATGCTGTGAAATCAGTGCGTTCAGCTGCATCTTAATGTACAGACTTGTTTTTCATTAACTAAAAGGAACCATTATGCTGGCAAGGGAAGGCACAAAAATAAACCACTGCTTTTTATTGCTACAACTGCACTTTACTGCAACTTACAACATCACAATTAGAGGATAATGCTGGGTTTTTATGGTGGGATTAATCTTATTTTATAGATAAGCTTTCAGCGATTACTGTAATGCAATGTTTATCTTTACTACCTAAAACATTTTGGCTGTGTTTCTCTTGAAGGTATCAGTCAGTGGCCAGGCTGTCCATTATGTGTCATATAAAAGAAAAGCATTTTACCCAATGAAGCTTCCTAAATACACGGTCCCTAAGGTAAGATCATAGCTGTGTTTTGATTGGTATAACATTTCCTACAATTATTTGCATGAACATTTTCTGGAAATGTATTTAGCTATCCACTAACATGACTAGATTTACAATCACATTTTCACTAGTATGTGTATCAACAGATGTTAAGTTACAGTTAACAGGAATAATGCAGTATAATGTTGAACCCTAAAGGAATTATCCTGTTTTGCTTACGCCAACCGGCCCTATATGTACCAAGTAACATAAACAGAGCAGTGTGGGTCATTTACTTGAGACTTAGGGTCTAAATAATTACACAGCCTCAGTGCCTTCATAGTTGTTTTGGTAGATTTATAAAAGTGATGTGGGTGGCAACAGGTGGTGCTCCTAAAAAAAAAACAAAAAAAAAACAAGACAGAATATAACTAAAAATATCTTACAATTTAAAAAGAAAAACGAAAGTTAACTTAATCTGCTGTTACAGCCTTCAAAAAATTATCAAAAGTGGTCAAAAAATCTTTTTACAAGATATTTACAAGGACCCCCTGTCCTTAAACCAAACATTTGAACAGCAACCAAAAAAAAAACATCTTCCCTGTTCCTGACGTGTGTTCCTAATCTTCTAAATTAATTGGCGGGTCTAAAATTTATGAAATTGATCACAACAATTAAAAAAAACAAAAATGATAGATCTTGGTTTCAAACTAATTTAAATATATTCTGTCTACAACATAAAACTAAAGATAAATTTAAAAGGTGCTATGATTTACAAAATACACAAATGGCCAGACCATCCATTCAGTGATATGAATTATGAAAATTTTCTATAGAAGGAGAAATAATGCCTAACTTAAACCTAATATAAATTTCAGTAAAATAAAATGTTTTACCCAGTGTTCATTTTTTAGTGCATAACCCTAATGGCACCAGAATCCTGATGAATGATTACAGAACTAACACATTTTTGCTCCCCCTGTGTGACCAATACATGCACATTGCTATGCAGATTCACATTTTTCTGTCTTTTCAGTTGTATAAAAATAGTGTTACCCATTAAAAAAAGAGCAAAAACATTCGCTCATTAAGTCCTTATATTTAGGACCTGCAGATAATCAGCACGGACGAAAACCAGGTGCTGGCAGCTATTCAGGACTGGCACCAGAATGATTCGTACAACCTCTACATGTCTGACTACAGAGGGCTGTTCTTCACACTAATGCTGGAGGATGTTGTGAGCACCGGTGGTCCAGAGGACAATGTCATGATTGATCTCTATGAGGTAAGCAGCCACAGTGCTGTGAGGGTGCTCCTGTTTTTTGACTGTGGGGTTTTATTTCACAGATTTTAATTTGAAAACTTTAAAATAATTTTTAGTGTAAAGTCAGTGTACACAGAGTGTACACAGAGACCATTATTCTGCCAATTCTTGGACATTTAAGACAGTGCTGCAGCACAGGATTGTGGGGTGTCTAATTGATGCAGAGAAGCAACATCAGGGCTTAAGGGCAGGGAGGTATATAAGCAAAAGCTGTTGGTAGAACTCTTGCCTCTCAGCAAGAATGCCTAAGTTTTTCTGCATGGAGTTTGCACTTCCTCCCCCTAAAAGCTTGAGTTCTCTCCAGGTTCTCCAGCTTCTTCCCACAGTGCAAAAGCATGTCAATTAGATAAATTGTTCTCTAAATTCCTCTTAGGAATAAGTGTATGTTTTTGCATGTTTTTCTTTTTTTTGTTCCTGTGTTCTTCTATATTGTGACGGATCAATGACCTGTCTAGTCCACCCCACCTCTTGTCCTACAGTATTACAGCAAGAACAACAGCTCCTGCTTGTGTGTGTTTTTGAAGGTGGATGTGCATTTGTGTGTGTGAAAAATACCAAATAACTTCCCAGCATTACAATTTTATTAAAGTCAAGCTACAATGGAATATTCAAGGTCAGAGATTTTTATTTAAAAAGACTTTCTTTATGTAATACTCTTTGCAAAAGCCTGTGTTTATGTTCTTATGTTGCCAAGAAGTTTTGAGGTATCATTATATATATATTTGATAGACAGTGATTTGTTTATTGTTTCTAATGATAAGATTAAGTGAGAATGCAAGCTGAAAACACAATGGAAATTTAACTTGAAGTTCTAAAAGCAATTTTATGCATCAAAAAGCAGATCTTCCTTTTTGTTTTGTTTTTCCACATCTGCTCTGATTGTCTCTATTTAACGGAACAGATGATGTTTTTAACCAGTCTACAGCATCAGTTTGTTTTTCTCCCATTGCCGTTATTGGATATTGCAAGTGACTGTATCATTGTTATTGAGCTTCCATATTTAATTAAAGTATTGTTTTTGAGGTTCCATGACTGGTTATGCTAGTAGGTTCTATTCATGGTGAAACACTTCATCAAATTGTACAGAATGTTTTAAGTGCGGTTCAACTGAATAGGCACAGCAATATATTACCTACAGTATATTCATTTAATTAACATTTTGTATAAAAAACAAATAAGTTGATCCTGGAAGCCGAAGTTACCAGCTAGCCATAGAGAGGTCAACACCAAATGATTATTCATACAAAAATCTGACTTAGGAGGCAGTGCAAAACCAATTATCTCCTCTGTGGAAAATGTACTTAAAATTAAATAGCTTAAACTGTTCTGATCAGACTACCTGTCTTATAGAAGAGTCAGCTTCTGCAAAGAGCTGAATTATTAAAGTTTCTAAGAGATTCCTAGGCAACTGATTGATTTTTAGAATGTAAATTGTCTTCTTCATAGTTACTGTGAGAGGGGGATATTTTATACATCATTAGTGAACCACCTCTTGCCTATTCTTTACATGTAGTGATTTATTATAATGTAAATAACCACCCAGTGGACTCTTGAAAATGGCATATTTTTTCTGAACATATGGTTTGCATAAAACTTTGTTTTATTGGCAGGTAGAATTAAACAAGTTGGGTTTTAAAGTGAATTAGAATGTCCCCTCAACAAATTTACTAACTGCTTTTAAACTTTGATCAGGATCTGAATGAATTAGTCTTTAATATCAGCTTTAAACTATGACCTGTGTTGACAGATCTTCTTGGAACTTCCACATGAAAGCATCATTGCACATTTCCCTCATCTTCACCCAGCAGTGAAAGTATCATGTTGTTGTAAACACACCTCACATATGTCCCAGTTGGAGAGATGACCGTGCCACACAGTTGTGATTAGGATTTTTTTCCCCCCTTTCTTTTGGTGCGGGGTAACAAAGATCTGGCAAACACTAAAGGAAATGTGAGCTCAATTGATGTCTGTTGTACATTAAGTCTGCATCACTGCACACAAGCACAAAGAAGAAGACATCCCAAGGCTCTGCCATATGTTGTTTGGATTTTACACAGCCATACAGATGGTCTAAAATAGTGCTCCATGTCAAAAAAAAAAAAAATATCGCTCTCAAATATCTCTCTCTCTTGCAAAACGAGGCCCTTAGCTTTACTTAAGTTTGAATATTTATTTTTTTCATACATTTCTTTGTGTTATTTTTCTCCATTCTGCCTCATGCCTCTCATACATGCAGGTTGCTGGGATTAAAGGAGTGTTCCTGTCAAACAAAGTTGTTGAGAACCAAGTAAAAACTTATATCACATACAACAAGGGCAGAGACTGGCGTCTTCTTCAGGCTCCAACCACTGATCTCCAGGGAAACAAGGTCTATTGTGAGCAAGTAAGTGGGCCACTGACAGGAGATACTGTTATTTGGATTTTCATTATCTGCTCTCAACAGCACCACACTGAATCATGCTAGCTTTTGACATTGCGGAAGAAAATGAGTGTGTAATATTATTCATAATATCTTTGTTCTTATGTTTCAAAATGTATGTTAGATTTCCCACTATTTTTTTTTTTTCCTAAATCCAAGTATTAATAAATGTGAGCACTGCAGGCAGAGTCCCAAATCCAATCTGATAGAGCCTGTGTAGGAAGCTGAAGATTGATGGCAAGGAGGGCTTCCAACCTCAAAGATTTGGGCCTCATCAATGAAGACATTCATTTTCAAAGTTTTAGTTGTTAATAAAAAAGATTTTGAATATACTTTTATACAAAAAATATTTTCAGAATTGTTATTTCTTTATAGGAATTTACTAATTTAAATGCCTGTCTCATCCCACTAGGGTCAAACTTCTTGGCAAAAAGCAATTTTTAATCTATATCTTCCAGGTGTGTAACTTAGCAACTTTAGATATAGTTAATTTGCTTAACTTTACCTTACATCCTATCTAATTCATAATGATTGAAACAAATTTTAAAGATTTACTGAGCATCACTTTGATTGTATTTATTTCAAAATGATGCCTTTTATTCATGTTTGTAGCTAGGTTTGCACAATAAAAAATATCTATATATATCATGACAGACACCTGATCAGTATCAATAGAAAATATGTCCTATAGATTTTTCTCTTATTTCAGCGGACTCTGATATTGGCAGAGGAATATGGAATTCATTGGATTGGGTTGGATTTGGATTGATTTTTATATGTATGACATCAATTTCAAGATTCAAGGTTTTGTTTAAAAGGGTTAGGTTTACGATTTGTTTTTGCTGTATCCTTATTTTTAATAGGTAAAACGAAAGACTAATCCATATTTATCAATAAGGTTTATAGTGTGTTATTTTTTGTTAGCCATCTTGAATATCCCTATCAGCAGCTGTCTTTAAAATCCATGTAAAAGTATTAATTTTAACTTTCATTTAACTTATGCTGCCTTAACATTTTTATTTTTTTATTTTTTATTTTTTTAAGAAAACTGTGCTTGTTAAGATGTATATTTTTTATGTTGAAAAAAGAGAAAATAAGGTAAAGGACAAGCTGGCAGCCATTAATCATCTGCTCCTCTCAAAGTTTTGTCTCCTGCCATCAGGGAGGAGGAATACTTTTCCTAACCAGGGCAACTGAAATGGATATGAAACTGTCCGTCCCATTACCCAATAGGTTTCTTAACAAGTTATATGTTTTATCGCTTTTCTTCAGTTATTCAATTTTCAATAAGGAGATGCAAGAGGTGTATTTTTTTTTTTTTTAATTTTATGTAAAATATTTCTTTAGGTAAGATGTTTTCATCACAGTGTTTGCTTTATTCAATGTTCTTTTTTAGTTTTAGTCTCTTTGGGGAACCAAAGCATCTTCAGTTGGCTTTAGTGTAAATCTTTGTCAAGGTGATAGTATTGTAACCTGACTCCGCCAGATGGATTTGTTCCGCATATCTATCTGGAAACCTTCCGTTGCAGTAATTTTGGGAAGGGGCGAAAATACTGGTTAGCTGATTGGCCTATGTTGGTGATAGACGGGCCAAA
>NW_015151013.1:434673-444161 GCF_000732505.1 Cyprinodon variegatus | reverse complement strand
CTCACAAGATCAGGATGGTCTCACGAGGCTAATAGTATTGTGGGAGTACTTGACCCCCTACCGACTTTTTCAGCTTATGCCTCTTACTACAGGACCTGGATAAATCCAACAACACGTTTACAAATATGATCTCCTTTATTAAGGGACAAATGTTTTCCATATCAATCAGGCACTACGTATATTAAATTAATGCCAACTAAGTCCATGCTTGGTTGCCACAACCGCCATCAAGCAATGTAACATCTAGTAATAAATCTGTCACATCACTTTGTTGCTGATTTTATTTCATAATTCTTTGCAGAATTATTTAATCATGCCACACTGCAGTGAGTTAGCATTAACAGCTTGTTTAGTGTCTGTTTTGGCATTTCCATTAGCTCTACATTTAGATGTTTGTTATTTCATTCCAAAGCTTTAACTTTTATTTTGTTAAAACTATGTTATGTTAGGATTATGCTGCTTCTGGTCCTAATTAACTTTATTTTATCAGGATGAGCACTGATAATTTAAAATTCTCCCTTAAGAGTATCTGTTGGAGTGCAACTTCATGGCTTTATTAGGCCTCATCAAATAGAGTTTCAAAAGTAAACTCAGACAATAAATTAGTGTAGGTATTTTTATTCCGAAACGCTGGTTATTTTTAGGTAGATGTAATGGGCCTTAGACAAAAGTCTAAATTTAATATCATCAGTGCTTAGAATATTATCCCGAAAACTAGTCCATTAATGCCATGTTTGCACTGCCTCTTTCTTATTTAATCAATAACTACATCAAGAAAGAGAAATTTTATTTGTAGTGGTTTTGATGTTGTTCTGCTTTATATTGTGAGCTCCTGGATTAGTTATGTCAAACTTAGCTTAGTTTTTGGGTCTGGGTAATGGCTTTAATTGTGGTTCACTGAGGTTTTAAAATCTTAGAGATAGCTCGTTAGGCTGGTGGATGTCAGAGACCTTTTTTCCAAGTCTGGAAAAGCAAGGAAATCTGTAGGGTAGCAAATACAGGCAATATGTCTATATATCTCAAAGATTATTGGCTTCAAAGACTATAGATGCTTCTTACAAAATTGACAAGGCACCCAATTTTTATTAAAAATGAATACTTTTTGTAATAAAGCACCTCTTTTAATTTGTTTAACAGAATTACTTTTCTCTTTTACACATTCTTGACTCCCTTAAATTAATATCTTCTGTTTGACAGCCGTACTGCTCATTGCATCTGCACCTTCATGTCTCAGAGAACCCTTACGCCTCAGGAAACATTGTCAGCAAAGACACAGCTCCAGGAGTTATAATAGCATCAGGTGAGATTTGATTTGCACACGAATCTGCACATGCATAGTTTTGTTTACTCTCTGTTTTAGTGTTGGTCTCTGATGATTTACTCCAGCAATTCCAGTCAGATTGTTTTTGGCTCTGCTCTTGTGTACTTCCCTTCCAAGATGACAACATTTTACTAAAAGAGGTGCTATGTGCTTTTCCGGGACATTTGTTCTGTGTTACCTCAACAGAAATAATGAAACACTATGACTACAACCATAATGCCTGTTAAGGAAATACATTTGAAATGGACTATTTAACAATGCCGATTTTGTGTTGAATTTATTTATTCAGGTGTCCTAGGCCCAGAGTTAAGCAATGCAAATGTCAGTATCTTCATCACCTCTGATGCTGGGAATACCTGGAGAGAGGTAAAGTTCTTCTGTTGGGCATTGGGTGGGATTTTTTTTTCTTTATAGTTCAACAATCACTCAATTATACAAAGGCATGGCTTACAGGGACTTGCAAAAGTATTCATGCATCTCAGCCTTTCCATAGTTAGTTATATTACAACCACAGACTGCAGAGAATCATGTAAGGATTTCATGTGATAGAGTAATGTAAAAAAAAAAAAAAAACACTCCTTGCAATTTAATTCAGCCTCCTATATTAAAGTCACCTTATTAGGAAAACAAATCAATGTGTCTTTTTTGAATCTTAGATTAAATATATTTTCAGTGCTAAGACTAGTTAGATATTTGTTAGAGAAAAATCCGTTTCACAAATACCAAGAAAAACTACCGACAGGTCAAAGATTAGTAGGTACTTTAGTGACCTTTAGGGCTTTAAACAAAATTGCAAATTAAAATATGTCAAACAGAGCATTGTTTCATCTATTATTTGTCTATTGGACAATTGTTTGAAGATTTCTTCATAAATACAGTCTTAATTTAAGAGTGGCAAGAATAGGGGGCATTGTTTAAAAAGTCAGAGGTCCTCCTTATAGTGTGCCTTTAGCTGTTCAGGAGTCAGAACAGGCATGCAAAAGCAGAACAGTGCTTTGGTCAAATGAGACCTTTTCTCTTTCAGATTATGGTTTAACAACATGCAACCATGAATCCCTGTTACGCCTTATTCCTTGCACATCATGAAAATAACCCTGCTGAGCTGAGACACTTTCACAACATGGTTTTGAGATTGTTTGTTTGAAGGGGCGTGGCTTATTAGAATCATTTCCCCTAAAAGAAAGTGTAGACGTGTAGGGGATTTGATGCCCAGGAGGCTCAGCACTATTTCTGTCTGAAATTCATTCTTTAATTTATATACAAGAACTGTTGTTCACCTTCCTTAACATGCGGTAATCTGTAACTGGTTCTATTAAGGAATTTTTATCTCATATCAGAGATTATGTGGTTCTTTTGGACTGACTCTTGTTGCTTCAGCACCTTTTTTTGCTTGGTTTCACATCATTATGTGTTACTCATTCTGCAAAAAATTGTATTGCCTCTTGAGGTTTATACAGGTTACAGCTTGTGACCGTCTCCTGGGGTGGATAAGGCTTATATTATCTGTGGGCTGACTTAAGCTTCTGTATTGTGTCAGGTACTTTCAGCTATTTTAGTACACATCTAAAATGCAGAAACTGGGTAAAAACCTATTGATCTTTTTAATCATGCCGTATCTGTTGGTATGTTATCCTGTGGGGACAATATTCCAGAAATATATTTCAGTTTGAGGATCTACTGGAGAAAAAAAAGCCTGCCCCCATGAGGAGTTCTGTTTTTGGGGTGGGGGCTAGGGTAAGGTTTTGTGTGTGGTTGTGGTGGGTTATAAAATACAAAAAAGAACAGGGCTAGGAAAACAGTTCAGTCCAAAGAAAAATGGACATAGTTAAGTAAAAGGGGAAACCATGAAAAAAAAACATAAGAGGGGTGTAAGAATGTCAAAGGAAAAGTCCAGTCAGCAAGGAATAACCAATGGGTCATTATTTATACCTAAAACTAATACTTTCACAGTGATTTAATGAGTTTAGCATTAATCAGTAAAAAAATAAAAACAATATTTTTCGTCACCATCACTGAGTCCGGACATATATTTTTGCCCAAATATAGTAACACCTTACTCCTGATATCTGCCGGGAGTGACATCATGGTGCGGTACGCCTAGTGCCATTCTCCGCGCTTTACAAGCAAAATGAATGGGAACTGCCAGACACATTCTGCAATCAACAACAATTATTTAAGATTCCGAGAGGACTTTACCGTTGAAATTCACAAGAGCTATAGTTAAACTGACAATGCCCATGTGCATTGCAGTTGAATGTTGTAATACATCAGGTAAAAGTTAAAAAAAAATTAGTTATTTTACCTTTCCAATTCATGATCCACCACAGGTTCGTCTTTAGATTGCCAACTTGAAGAGGGAGGATTTACCATCGAACTTGTGGCCAGAGAAAAAACAGGTCATTAATCCATGCACCATGCTTAGCATACTGCACTGGTCATCGACATCATGGATAATTACGGGTTGTGACAAACACCAGATACAGAACTGGGACTTGCTGTATTGTGTGTATTCTGAATGTTACTGGACTTTTCCTTTAAGAGTGCATTGATACTTTCTATCCCACAACAACACAGACGACTCAGTGAGAACTATGTTGGACTACTCAAAACAGAGGCATAAAATGTGTTGGTCAAGTAAAAGTGGTTACTTAAATCTGATCTGGAATTTTTGACTATCGCTCTTTTCAGAGTCTCTTCATTAAATAAGGATAAGTTCTTTTTTCCAATTTCAGAGAATTAAATACATATGTAAGACTTGGTTATTAAAAAAATACATACCGGTATGTAAGACTTGACTATTGAAAAAACAGCACAACCCACTTAGAGTGGTAATTATATAAACATTTTAAAAACATATATAGGCATTTTGTATTTAAGATTCAAAAAATGTTTTAGTCTGTCAATATGCTCTATCCAGAACTCCTTGAGTGGTAAAGTTTTAGTTTCACGTGGTTTAATTCCGTAAAAAATCTTCTTTAAGGAACTTTTCGCTATCAGTTCATCGTAAAAAAAATAATCAACAGTTTATCGATTTGCAAAATACTTGTTAGTTGCAGCCCTACTTTTCACATGTCTAATTTCAGGCACTGAATCATTAATATTATAGTGTTTTCCTCTCATATTTTTACCATTTCACAACCACTGAGGTCTGATGTTAGAAGTAGTTTGGGTTCAACATTGTGCTTGAACAGGTTTTCATTACAAGTAACTTGCATCTTTTTGAACTAAATAAAGAATAAGCAACTACAGCCATGATTGGGCATATATAAGCCAGCCTTTCTATTATTTTAGTTTGCAGTGGTGCAGCCACATCTGTAAAGAAACAGAGATGCGAGGTCTGACAGCCAGCCTTGTGCATTGCTGATCTTTGATAACAAATAAAACAAAGGTTGCATACATATTTTTGCTACCGGCATAAGACCCTACATATCAGAAAATATACCAGTATTTGTTTGACGTTTTTCACACAATTGAGACTCCTGTAAAAATAACAGCTTTAGGTTCTACTTGCTGTGTAGGTGAGAGCATGCATTTTTCTTGTGTTGGCACTGGTGTATACTTTTCCAGAGACTTGAAAAATGTTCACTGTTGTGCTAAAATAAAGTTGGTTGTGTGTGCATGTGCAGGTTTTTCAGGAAGCGTACAGCGTGTTTTTCCTGAATCAAGGAGGATCTCTAGTGGCCATCCGACACACACCTCTGCCAATTAGACACATTTGGTATGACTCTCCAAGGATGTTCAATGTCTTTTTAGAGAACATACTCGATCTTCAAAACAAGGAGGGAGATTGCTTTTCCTGCAAAGACTTTTCTGACTGAATTAAACTCTATTTGTGGTGGGTCTCTCTCCCCCTCAGGCTGAGTTTTGATGAGGGCAGAAACTGGGACAAATATAGCTTCACCTCCTCGCCGCTCTATGTTGATGGGGTGCTAGGGGAGCCTGGAGAGGACATCCTCATAATGACGTAAGACTTTGAGAAATTATCAGAAGAATGTGTGTTTGCAATATGTTAATTAATGCAGAGGCTAATTATCCATTACCCCAATGAAGTGTTGTAACCTATGCCCCATATACAGAATTTTTTTTAACATTGTTTTTATGACACGTTTTTCCAGGATATTTGGTCATTTTAGCCACCGATCTGAATGGCAACTTCTCAAGATTGACTTCCGACCTATATTTGAAAGACGATGTACATCTGTAGACTACATCACATGGCAGTTAGACAATGAGGTAGGAAAGTCTGTCTAATTGGTTTACAGCTTAACTTTGCCCTTGTATATATAAAAAAAAAAAATTAAAAGTTTTGATGAAGATGTGTACAAATGATTAAAACTGGGCTTATTGAGTGTATTTCTTTCAGGAAAGGGAGGGGGTTGGCCATGTACTTTAGTGTTTGTTTGGACATTGAACAGAAATAGTCATTATTTGGAATGCAAACTGACAGAAAATGTTCAAAAATCACAGAAATTAGTTACACAGCTATTTCTTTGGCAGCTTGGTTGCTCATGAGATTGCCTCAAAGAAACGAAACAGGATGAGACTATCTAAATAAATCATCTCATGTGATTTTCTCAGGATTTTTGTTTTTTGATAATAATGCAGAACATTTTTTTTTTACTGACACAGCATCATACCACAACATTGTATGTTGTATGTTGATTTTATGTTCAGCCGTAAATGTGCTGAACATGGTCAAATTTAGCTGTTGTATATGACGTTTTATTATGTTAAGCCCACGGTAAAGCTTGACAATTTAGCCAGCGTATGCATGACGTATAAAAAAATCTGGTACGATGGCATACGTTTGATAAGTCATGGGTCAATTCTCCAATGTGCATTATTTTACTCATATGGTTTCTGGTCAAATATTGCCTAATTTAATCTGGATTGAGTTTTAAAGCACTGCAGACCACCATATTTGTTGGCGCTCTGCCAACAAGAAGGTCTTTCATCCCAAACGTTGTTCTCTCTGAGACAATGTCAGTACTTGTGGTGACCAATCATACTAATTGTAACCATGAAAGTGAGTTCCCAAACAGTAAATCTCAAAAGAAGGTTATTAGAAAATAAAAATTTGTTTTAGATTAAAAATAAGCAAAATCATTTCTTAAATGAGCAAAATCAATTCCTCCCCAACCGAAAAGCAAGTAACCTGATTAATGGTGATTATTTAATTATTATTATAATTGTATACCAATTTATTATTTAGATAATTGTTAGTTCGAGGACCCTGACTTTAAAACATTTGCTTAGAGAACGACCCATTCAGAGTTGTAATTGCACCAAAACTCTACAAACAATGTAGGCCTTTTGCAGAAAAGATTTAAAAAATCTGTGTATATATATATATGCTCTGTATAGAACTTCTCAAGTGGAATACCTTTAGCCATAAGTAATTTAAATTTAGTTAAACAAATATCCATATTTACAGGTAAATAAAAAAAAAAAAAAAAAATCCGCAGATTGTCCATTTGCAAATAATCATTAGATACTGTTCTTTTATTTCAGAGGTATAGAGAGACATGTTGCCAAACAACCTTTAGTATTATACCCAGGGTACTAAAAGTTGGGATTAAGGAAATAGTGTGAAATCTGTGGTCCACAAAAAAGTTCAGATGTACGAAACCACTCGACACATCACAGCATTGAGGGCAGCTGCACCTGCCTAAGGACCACCCTCTCCCTGTCACCAAACACATGCCTGCATTTGTATAAAAGCCCAGAGGGCACCCACCCACTATCGCTGTGCAGCTGCTTCATTTAGCTCCAATTAATTTAGATTCAATTCCGTTTATTTATATAGCGCTAATTCACAACATATGTTGTCTGAAGGCATTTCACAGAAAAAAATCAACCAGATCATACAGTCAGATTGGTTCAAAGTTTTCTATCTAAGGAAAACCAGCTGATTGCATCAACTCATTTACTCGAAAACAATCCCTCACACAAGCATGCTTGTAGCGACAGTGGAGAGTAAAAACTCCCTTTTGACAGGAAGAAACTTCCAGCAGAACCAGGCTCAGTGTGAGTGGCCATCTGTCGAGGCCGACTGGGGTTTCATGGAGACAGGAGCAAACATACAAAAGGAAGCAGAGATACAAAAGGTTACTGTCAACCAGCCCTACAGATGGCTCCTTCCCGGAAACACACAGCCCGTCAGACAAGTTCCAAGCCAGCTCCAATGTCAGAGGATGAAAGAGGGGACATACTATTAGCCATTGTAAGAGAAACAGGACTACACTGAAAAACAGGCCAAGCACTACTATTTATAAACAAAGATTTGATGGCAGCAGCACAGCTGATATTTCTCTCCGGGATGGTCAGATAGCCACACAGGAACAGAACATATGGAGCTACTATAATAAGAAAAACCAGAGAGAGCATAAAGTTGGAGATTGGATTAACAAATACTGCAGACTGGAAAATAAAGATAGAATGAAGCAGAATTATGAAAAATGGTCCCTATGTCTTCCAGCAGTCTAAGCCTATAGCAGCATATGTATAGGGGTAGCTCAGGATAACCTGAGCCACTCTAACTATAAGCTTTATCAAAAAGGAACATTTGAAGCCTAGCCTTAAAAGTACTACTTTTAGAAATTCTAACAACCACTAGTAAATCTGCAGATTGAGAGTGAAGTGCTCTGTTATGAATATAAGTAATGATCTGATCCCTGATATAAGTCAGAGCTTGGTTATTTAAAACTTTATATGTGAGAAGGAGGATTTTAAATTCTATTCTGGATTTAACAAGAAGCCAATGAATAGAAGGTAAGATAGGAGACATATGTTCTCTGGTTTTAATATTCATCACCTCATTGTTATGTAATGTAATGTACAGCAACTTACCATTATGACATTTTTATACATCCCACATTCCTATTAAAACTGTCTCCACAGACACTTTATAAAATTGATAAATAAAATACTGCATGCCACTTTATTTGTTCTGTAGGAAACCTTTGTGCATCATAAACAGCTCATATATTACATTAAAATTGATTCAAAAATTATTATTTGTTCATAATGCATAATGCAGATAATGCAATATAGAATTATTGCTACTTGCAAGAAATCAGAGCCACAGTTTAGGAGAATCTTAGATTTCTGAAAAAAATTGGATGAGGCAATTCTATATGAGTGACATGGCATGGCTGAGGAATGACAGTGAAATACCCGACTCATGGGTTAGCTCTGTAGCAATGTAGTGAGAACTGGAACTGGTTCCAGTACCAGCAACACATGGTCTTTCTTAGTTTCCCTCTGCAACGCTGTGGCCGGTACAATGATTATTGCCTTGGACTAGTTAATACCTAGAGTTTGCTTCTAAATGAGGTTATTTTATACCAATTTTAGCTCAGTGTTACACCATGCATTGTGTAAATACATCAAAAGAGACATGCATTCTTGAAAAATGTTTAAAGAGTTTCCCTAATTTCTACAAGTTTCAACTTATATAGAATAGAAGCAGTGGGATAACAGATTTAATGTATTTCTGCATCAGAACTAATCAGATTAGAAAACCCAAGACTATAATGTGTAATAAAAATATTGACAAATGATTGCATTTGAGAAGCAAAATTTCTAGTATATATTTTTAACACTATACAATGTTGTGCTTTGTTGTTGTAGGTGGATCTCAGGTTTAAACTCCAAAATAAAAATAATTATTGAATAATTTATCTCTACAAAAAGCATTCATGTTTTAACACAGAATGATTTCACCATCATAACATTTCCTTTTCCCTCCTTTGTTATTAAAAATGCTGGGCTGTAAGGGGTTGTAATTTCTTATCTCACCCAACAAACTGTCACGGTTAAAACTACCCAGCATCTTTCTCAACAACATGAAATCCAAAGTCTTAGTGGAATATGCAACCCAGCATTTTTTTTTTTTTTTTTTTGAGTGTATCTTTGCTAAGATAAAAATAGCTGTAAAAGAACTCTCTATTTCCCATGCCTGACACAACTGGCTGGACTATGAACTGTCTATGCCAGTCTACTACAACATGCAAGCTTCAGAAGAGCAGTCTGTGATTAATCTTAAAGAATCACTTTGATTTATCTACACAATGAAAATAACATTCTATAAAGCATGCGGGAAAATAAGACATTTCTATGATGCATTATTTATCACAGGGTGAAGTATGCATCATGGGCATGAAGA
>NW_015151013.1:425663-434232 GCF_000732505.1 Cyprinodon variegatus | reverse complement strand
AGATAGATAGATAGATAGATAGATAGATAGATAGATAGATAGATAGATAGATAGATAGATAGATAGATAGATAGATAGATAGATCTTGTGTCTGAAAATATTTTATGTGAAAATTTGACATTTACTTTCCTGAAGAGTTGCTTCAACTGAAGATGACCTACTTTTTCTCTCTTTAGGTCTAACAAGTAATGTGAAGCATCATGTACACTATTTCATTCAGCTCCTAAGCTTCTTTAATGACTATGTCTGACACCAATATGCAACACTGTATGCCTATTAAAACTTCATGTGATTCCCTCATCATGATGAAAGAAATTTGAAAAATCTGTAAGATCACAGAGTATAATTATAATCTTATATACGCCATCAGTAATATCTCTGCTGAGTGATTTATAAATCATTCAATCTCACCCACCATTATGTTGTCTAAGAATTTTTCACACACCAGTAATATTCTACAGTTTTTGGAGTTTTTTTATTCATATTCACTAAATATTTCCATTTAAAATTTAAAAGAAATTATTATTAGCCTCATAAATTACTTACTGTGCCTTTTTTTCTTTTTACTTAAAACAGTGACTATGGGTTTGAGAGGCAACTCGATGGGAGCTGCACCTCAGCTTTCTGGTTTGTTCCTTCAGCATCAACCCAAGACTGCATTACAGGGGACAGCTTTTTCAACACAACAGGGTATGCTAAGTTCACATGTGCTGACACCAAACGGAAAGCACAGGCTTTAAAGATTCAGCTTTGGAAAGTCTGAGGATATGTTTTTGAAATGGTGCCAACTCCATAATTAGACAAGATCTTTTAAATTTGATGCCAACATAAATCCATATTAACTAACCAGAGATATATTCCAGAAAAGGAAGTTTTTTTATTTTTTGGAGGAACAAAAGGAAACCTTATATCAGAAACTAAAAGGTGTCAGATTATTTTTCATTTATTGTTGGTAATATTAACAAAAATATCTTTGGAAAGTGTAGAACAGATATACTTGCTATAAAAATGTTCATGTGGTACTAATCTTATAAAATTCTGAAATTCTGTATTGTCTGCAGGGAACATGCTTTTTAAGTTCACAAGTTGATTAAGGTGCCAGAATATCTTCTTCTTGGCTAGAATAAGTACTAGCCTATTCTATTATCAAGTATTGTAATTCTTTGGGCTATTTAACAGTTAATTGTTAAACTATTTTGTTTAAAGCAGAAAATTAAATACATGCTATGAAGGTGCATTAATGGACTTTTTTTTATTATAAATGAATAATTAATGTAAGTGTCATGACAAAGGACAAAGAATGATGAAATGTTCTTAGATGCATCTTATATTTGGAAACAGTGAAAGTGAGAAGCTCTGGAAAAGCTCAAGAAAATACAATGCTTTTGGCTTCCAAATGGTTGTTAACATAGTTGCTTAGAAAGGTTATCTAATTTTTTTGTTTTTCTGGTATGTTTAACTTTTAGCACCTCTACAATTTCTGTGATGCAGTGCGTACTGGAAAGAAAGCAGAAAGTAGTTAACGCTGTTTTGTAACACAACAATGCGTTTGTCCCATTAGTCCAGGTTAAGTATGGTATTGGTCTAGAAAAAGATCTGGATTTTTAAGAAGTTTTAGTGGCTCTACTAGTAATCAACAGCAGAAAGGAAATAGATCAAAGAGTCAGGAATAAGACATACAGCAAAGGTTTTTTTGGTTGGGATCCAAACTGTGTGCTGCATGCTCTGCCTCCTTACTACCTCTGCATCCCAAGATCTGGATTTCTCATCAGTCTAATTATAATGTGTACAACAGGGCTAGATTTAGATTCCCTACACATACAAGATTCTATAAAATATAACATTTACACTAGTCTGATAGTTTGGTAGACATCTACTAGGCAGGCTGATACCCATGAGTATTACATAAACAATCTTTGAATTTGTTCTTTTCCTACTTATAAACACAACTGTATATCCCAAAATTCCTAGATGAAATAAAAAAAAAACTCAAAAAAGAACTGAGCAACAACCTTAAGCCGCAGTTGTTTAAATTTGTACTGTCATATTTTTATTTTTTAGTTATAGACACACACAGAATTTAACAAATTAAACCCTATTCAGTGATTTGAGCTTATATGCTTTCTTAGTAAATGAATACTAAGTTTGCAAAACAACTGCTTATTTAATTAGGAAGAATGCTTGCTTTCCTGGTAACCGTTTAGTAAAGCTCAACCATGGTCTCCATATGAAGAGTATCCCAGATGCCTGTGAGTTTAGTTGTATTTTTGCTGCATTTAGTTGATAAAAGACAGCTTTCTTGTACAATAAGGTATAAGTGGCATACGTATATCAGTTTAAGTAGATAGTTTAGTGTTTTAGAAATATTTTCTGAAGTAATCTCCTCAAAGGTGGATATATCAGCTCCTGAGGAACGACAGTTCGCCTGAGGGACTGAAGAGTGCAGGTGTCAAGCTTGAGTTTGAATTTCTATCTTCTGTTTTCTTTTGTCATTTAAGTATACTCTAACCTAAGCACCCAGGTGGTTGGCCGATGGAGGGATAATTTAAGATTTTCTTAAGAAATTGTTATGTTAAGTAGGTATTAGCAGCTGGCATCTTATCATTTGAGATACACTCTCTTAGACTCTTTTATATGAATACAAAGTAGCTTTTCACAAAGGTTTAGGGTAACAGTTGATATAATCTCTCTAATATTACTCTTTCTCACAACATTAAGATGTGTTTATGTTGGTCATTTCACTTCAGATATCGTAAGGCTTTGTCAAACAACTGCACAGATGGAAGTCTGTTAAAGTACAGCCCCAGGCAACAAAAGTGTCCCAGCCGGGCTCCCAGGGGTCTCCAGCTCTTTACCAGCGAGGGGACATTTGTTGCAACACTGGGCAGGAACGTCACCTTCTTGGTCTTTCTGGAAGAGGTGATGATTTCTTCATTTTATAAAATATAAAGCACTGCACACTTACAGGCAGTGGCTATAATGAAAGAACAGAAAGTGTTATTTCAGAACAGATGATTATTCAGAAGGTAAACTTACATTGTGAAACATAAGGAACATTAGACAGGCAATATGTTATATTACTGACTATGTGAATAAAATAGTTCTATCATTATATACTGTAGATCAAAATGTCACAAAATACTTAATCTATTCATTTCAGATTACAGGTTAACAGAGGCCCCTCGGTTACAAAATAATCCCTTTCCATATTTTACGCTTAACATTGCATACTTCTGATAGTAATTTGGAATAAATGTTTGAACATTAAAAGCAACAATTATTGTAGTTTGTGTCTCATAAAGCTATTCCAGAGGCTGCCCTGTAGAAGAAGATAGGATTCTGAATAAATATCTAAGACTTTCATTCATGCAACAAGATTTCCTGGGTAAGATCAAATATTCAAAGTAGCTAATAACAGTACCAGTGATGCCAACTGAAATAGTATTGATTTTTTTTTTTCTTCTTCTTTGCTGTTAAGAAACTTAGATCTCAAGTAACTAGCAGAAATATTTAGTGATACATTATTTAATGAAAGGGGATTTTCAAGTCTGGTCTAGTTGCATTATTTTTGGCCAGAGGCGGGTATAATTTCCCACTGTGCTCTCATTACATATCACGGGTGGGGGGGAGTGTATTTAAATGATTCACACACTGTGATTTTTGTTTTAAGACCTGCAGTAAGCAATTCGCTGCTGACTTATTCACTGTGCCAATTTTATATGAAAAAAAAGAAAAGACATTCCTAAATGTAACACTTGATAGGAGGCTGAGAGATGCTAGACAGAAGAGGCGCTGCGAAGAGAAGGGAGTGTTTGATGGTGAGCAGAGAACCGCTCCACTCATGCCTCAGGAAAATATTCATACATTGATAGTCAAGACATGTTATTAATTGAAAAGAGAAAACATGAGTTAAACAGTGCAACATGAGCGATTACAATAAACACAATGCATTTTATATAATGATACCTTTTATTTTCCCTTGCAAATATACCTGTCGACTGCAGAATAATAAGGTGTAAGAAAAACAGTTATATCAAAAAAGGGGCATGACTTCACTTGGAGTGCCTTTCAGGCGAATTAATTCCTCAACTATTCCTGATTTTTGTTAAATCAGAACCTTTGATTGCATGTATATTATTGTATTGTATTGGGAGTTTATATGACAGACCAGTGCAAAGTAGTGAACAAGTAGAGGGGAATTTTAACATTTTCTTTACTACATTACCTCAACTTAAAATAGAATGCAAATAACTACCTGTTTTTAAAAGAGAGAAAATCTTTCATGGATTATTGTTCAATTCATTATAAAAATTGAAAGGGTAGAGAACCAACTTTCTAAAACAATGCCATCAAAATAGATCAAGGGAAAGTGGAACTTTAATTAAAAAAGCAGCCAACTTGACAATTATCACTCTTGAGGAGTGACAGAGCTCCACAGGTCCAAGAAAGCCAATTAACATTAATGGAGCAATAAAAAAAAAAATTTAATTACATGACCATCACCGAGAAAAAAAAAAAAGAATAATTTTTAGAGCCCACAAATAAGAGGACTGGATTACAGCTAAGGTTCCCAAAATAAGTAGATAGTACCACATAGTACCAGAATGGACTCATGACCCAAGTATTGGTTGGTTAGATTACAAGCAATTACCTTAGGTAAAAACTGATTACTCAACATCAAAACCAGTGTATTTGGTTTTGTCTATTTATAAGTGATGTTTCCATATCTTTAAACTGATAAATATGCTTCATTATCAGCCCCAACTTTGGAAAAAAATGGATGAGAGGATAATGTTTCGGCAAACCAGTGCCCCAAACATACATCCCATTAAGCTAGACTGTACAGGTCTAGAAATTAAATTGTTTTTCTCATATGCCTTCAATATTATCTGAATTAGCTGAACCTATTTATCAAAGTAAAATTGGCAAATATTAGTCTCTTACCTTATTGAAAATGTTTGATTTTTGTATTCAAAGTAAAAGGTGATTCTTCATTTTACTAGAGGCACCAAAATAGAACTCAGTCCACAGTTTAAAGATTTCTTTCTTTCCCCCTTTTCTACTGCCTCACATTTACACAGCATTTGTTAACCTGTTTTATGGAATTCTAAGAAACTACCAGGGTTTATCATCTTAAGCTGAAATGTCACCCAGGTACTATGACAGACTAGAAACACTAACGCTATAACACTTTTCACCTCAGTGTCTATATGCAAACATCTCTGATTGTAAACACCTACTGTAAAACCTAAAATTAACTGTTTACTGTAGTCTTTTAGGGAAAATGTTTCTAGACTGCCTTTGGAGTTTGCTTTTACCACCAAGTCAGTATTCACCTAAAGTGGTATTACTCACATGCATCAAGTATTTATTCAATGTAGTGTAAATCAAAGATGCTGTCACACAGGCTATAGCTCTGAGGTATCAAATAAATATGCATCGACGTGATTTACGACATGACCTTATTTTTGTAGCTTTTATAGAAAGTGCTCGTGCAATGAATCAGTGACTGCATAAAGGAATGGTCGAGAATGAATGAAAGCATATTTTTATTTTTTTGAAGGGTCTTGGCTCCATGACGAGTATAACTGTGGACTTCGGTGATGGAACTGCCATATCTTACGTTAACATCAGTTCCATTGATGATGGGGTCAAACACATCTACAATAAAGTTGGAATCTATCAAGTTTCAGCAACAGCAGTCAACAATCTTGGCTTTGATAAGGTCCTCCTTTACCTCCATGTATCCTGTAAGTCTAAAGTTGGTTTGTAAAAGCTAATGTGTAAAAAACAAAAAAAGCATTTGAAATGATCCAAAGTTGTTCAGTGAGCTGGCATTTGGATGTATGCAGTTTTATGAGGTAACCCGAGAAAAGAGATAAGACCTTTACACTATATTTTTATTTATTAAAGGGACATTTAAAAAAAGAATTTAATCTGGAATTCTCTAAAGTAATTCACATTTTTGGAAAGCAAAGTTAATCACACCCATGACGGATTATTGGCAGACTTTTAATGTCAGCAAATGATTTAAATAGGACTTGTGTAACCCAATAAAGTAAGCTAAAACATAAAGTATCAACCACTAGTTGATATAAATTTGATAACACATTAGTAATAAATTCATTGAAATTTGTCAGTGTGGAATGGGTGGTAAGCTTTCCTGAAAGGGGTCTGTCTATGTAAAATATTCACACACATTAACCAATCATCTGGGAGATCACATAAGAACCCAGAACAACATACCAACATATTTTCTATGGACTGTGAGACAAATTTGTAAGTATTTAAAAATGTCCGTCTCTGCATTTCAAAACAAACATAGCATGTTGTTGGTAAAATGATGATCTGGTATAGCTTTGCTGCTAAAAATCGGATAGACTTGCACTAAATAATAAAACAAGGATATGTAAAAGCAGAACAATGGGGCATGAGTTCCAAGCTTTAGGTTCAACTGTACTTGGGTTATTCTTTAGTACTCTGAAAATCTTATGAAATATATACATGTATATTAATATATTTTGGATTATTTAAACCACTGACCTTCAGCAATAAAGTCTTAAAAATAATTTATAAGAGGTCAAATACTTTTCACTGTATTATATTTGTCAATGTTGTTAATCATAGCTGTAAATAGATCTTTATTAAATACAATAAACTAGCATCCTGTGTGGAAGAAAAATGGACGATTGTATTTATGTCCATACTACCATAGAAGATCCCAATCACTCAATTCAAAACAAGTCTCCCTTTTGTTGTACTCAGTGTTGAACATTTTATGGTTGGGAAATAAAGCCTCTTAGCACACTGCAGAAGTCAAACCACTTATGGAACACAAATAGCTTTAGTACTGTCTTCCAGTGTTCAGCGTGTTCCACTTGGTCTCTGCTGTGGTAAATATTACAAACAATTCATCTGTTGAAGTTTAAAAGCACCAGGGAGGCATTAAATGTAGACCTTTTTAATAAAAGGTGTGACTTCACACTTTATGTGTATTCTCTTTAAAGGTCAGCTCGAGCAGGTGCAGCTTTCAGCTCCTTTGGTGGTCATCAAGAACAAAGCAGTGAATTTCACAGCAACACTTCGCCCCAGTAGTGTGGGAACAGTCACGTATTTCTGGTGGTTTGATAATAAGACAGAGGTAAGCCCTATTTATCCATCTCCAGAGCATTGCACCTGAGAAACATGAGAGAATTACGTATATGGTCTCTTTGTTTTGCAGCCATTTGTGACCCTTGATGCAGCAATGTCCTTTACCTTCTCCAAGGAAGGAAGTCACACCGTTACTGTACAGGCTGTGGCTGGAAATACTGTCCATCAGGACCGAATCAGAGTGGCAGTTTATGGTAATACATCTATACATATTTGTATATTTGCTCATTTATTTATTTTTTGGATTAAAATATATTTTACCATACACATTTTTATTAAAAAACCCTCTCAAAGTGACTAATTTTTATCATTTCCAAACACTTTTCATTTGGGACCCACTTGTAGCTGAGTGAGGCAAAGAAAGAAGTCATAATTTTTCAATGTATCGGTTGAGATAACCCTACATTGTGCATTTGTATGCATGTATGTCACTTAATATTTAGTGAAATATCTTTTCGACTGTCATGCATTTTTCTCTGAATACACACCCAGCTAGCTATGTGTTAGGACTAGGGCTGGGCAATGAAACAATAGAAATATACATTGTGATAAACACCTGATCAAGATCAATAGACCAATTGAAAATATATCCAATATGATGTTCTAAAAATTTAGAATCTTGGGGGAATTGAGGGGGTGTAGACAAAGGAAACCTCTGTTGGACAAGCTAAGCAAGATTTTTAGTAAGGGTGAATTTATTTTTATGTTGCTTCTTTTCAGATTTGTGGAGATTTTGATGTAACATATCAGTACCTGCCTTTTTGTTGATTTGTTGATGCAGCAGTATGGAGGACCAACTCTGCCATATTTAAAAATAAATACATAAATAAATAAATGCTCAATAAATAAATAAGCATACAATTAATTGCCACCAAAAATACAAACAACAAATAAATGTAAGTAGAAATTAAATTACACAGCGAGTCATAAATGTGTATAACTCTTTTAATTAGCTTTTTTATTTATTTGCCTTCGTAATATTTACCTTATTTATTTTTTTGTCATTTATTATCTTCAACTTTATTTTTTAATTATATTTTTAAGTATTTATTTATGTGCATGTTATAATATTTTTGTCTGTTTTATTCTTCCTTTGTATTTTTTTACCCTAGTTATTTCTTTGCTGCTATTTGTTTCTGCCTGCCCTTATAATATAATTTCTACTTACATTTATTTGTTGATTGTATTTTTTGTGGCAATTAATTGTATGCTTATTCATTTATTGAGCATTTATTTATTTATTTCTGTATTTATTTTTAAATATGGCAGAGTTGGTCCTCCAGCTCTATGCAGCTCTATCTACAGCATATTTAAATGCATAAAATGTCCCTTTCATGTTGCCTTAACTGCTGTATTTCAAGTTACTGAGGAACAAATGGGGTAAATGTGTGTTCAGAGTAGGGCTGGGCGATAATTC
>NW_015151013.1:404310-425647 GCF_000732505.1 Cyprinodon variegatus | reverse complement strand
CTCTGTTGGACAAGCTAAGCAAGATTGTTAGTAAGGGTGAACTCTTTATAAAGGTTACACCAAAAAAGTAAAAAAAAAAAAAAAAAAAAAAAAATCCCACTGGACTTTGCTTTCCAAGTTTGAAGATGTTTCATTCAAAATTTCAAGTGGAGCGGTGGGCTGCAGTCATTGGCGAGTGGGGCTTGAACTCGAACACAGAACCTCAGGATTCCAAGGTCTATGCCCTAACCACTAGGCCGCCACTCCCCTTCCACAAATTGGCATTGAATTCCAGTCTTTATTAATTAGCCCAACAAAGCTTTGTTTTGGCTTAAAAAGACATGCAAATTGAACGGGAATAACAAGTCCGCTCCTTAGTTATGGAGAGTTGTTTAGATCTTTGTTAGCCTACAACGCCCAATACTGGCCTATGCCTCTGAAAAGGGGGGTCATTATGGGCATTGTTGGCCTGGCTGACCATAAAGCTTGGAACTCAGTGCTAAATTCAGACATATTTAATTGAAAAAGCTTCCTGGAAGAGAAACAAAACGTCTTTAAACTTTAAAAATCAAAGTCCAGTGGTTTGTTTTTTGAATATTTTGGGAATGACTATGACCTGGATGAGTAAGAATTTCTCTAGTTAATGGGGCCGTTTAAAGATGGGTTAGGGATGAAATTTCAGTTTGATCTTTTTTGCCAAGGTCATTATTTCAAGTAGGTAAACAAAAAGCATGATCGATATGAACTGATATTGTGATACATTTTTCAGCCATATCACACAGGATGACTGTTGAAAGTGGGACTCAGGCACAAATCATGACACACATATGGAATAAGTTCACAAAAACATCCAATCCAAGAAATTTATTCACAAGAATAATTCAACTCAAGGTTATATTTTTTCATGCTTTGGTTAAAAAACTCAAAACTCAACTATGAGAACTCAACAAAAACTAAATATTTACTATGTATGTATAGACGTAAAAAGGCAAAAAAAATGGTTGGAAACCATATCACATTTAAGCATGGGTTTTGTGTTTGACAACCACCTTTACTCTTAAATAATGTGAAATTAAATCAAATTAGCTTTTAAACAAATTTAGAGCTATTGGAAAGTGTTCAGATCACTGCACAATGCAAAATCAATCATGCTGATGTATATTTGATAAACTAAATATTTCAAAAACTGTTTTTCCTTATCAGAAATTAATAACAATTTAGATTATGGATTCCTAACATTAATTAATATGATTAATATTAAGAGATTAATGTTGATTAATATTAATAATAATATTAAGAAAATAGAAAATGAAACATTTATTAACTTGAATGACACTCCAGGGAATGAATTATCTACTTGTTGGGACCATTTTAGCAGTTAACTGTAATGAGTAGATCAGAAAACATATAAAATGTAACCTATTGGTGTCTAAACCATTATTGAAATAAAACTTGCCATAACTTTGAAAAGAAAGTTCAAAACGGGTTAGCATCTGGTTCCGCTCGCATTGGTATTAACATGTGGTCACCTATGCTGCTCAGTTTTCAAACACAGTAAAACACATCAAGCATAATGAAATTATCAGAAATCCAAATTGTTTAGCTAAAAGACACCTTCCCTTCCAACGCTGGAACGTCTTAATTTCCATTCTAAGAAACAGTAGGCATTTCCTACGGTGCTTAGGGCTGCTGATGAGATGATAGCCTGGACTTAATGTGTACTCTTGGGGAACACCCCCCAGCTGTTTCTAGGTGGTTCTTAGTTCATTGACTCATAGAAGGAGCCACTATTGCCAACTTGCATATCTGCCACGATATTTAGTGACTTTTCAGACCTCTCTAGCACTTAGAGGAAATCTTGTAATTTTTTGTTCTGTGTAAATGGAGACTTTGGATACAAATTATAAAAGCACAGATATCTGTCCTCCTGAGCGAGGTGCGAGTGGATTGACAAGTCTGCCACCCGTTTTCTCTCTCTCACTGTCCGCGGTCGTCTTGAAGGGTAGGCTGAATCGCTGCTGCACAGAGAGAGAGAGAACCTTTACACTTTACCCTTTGAATTCCATATTGCAAACGAAGTGCACATGTGTGCATAGTCTAGATTGCAAATGAAAATATATTTTTTGACGACGCAGTTGTCTCGCATAAAATAAAATCACTGCTAATTCACTCTGCAGCCTCATTCTCTCCCTTTCTACTCCTCCCGGCTCCGTGTTAGTTAAAAGACTAACTCAGAGACGGGAGGCTTTCTTCTCCTTCTTCATTAATTGTTTTTCTGGTTGATGAACAACTAGTGGTGCGTTACAGTCACCAAATGGTGTGGAGTGTAGAACTAAATGTCAGGAATCTATGTACCTCCACCTGAAGCCGGATGACATGAAATATGCAAATTAAGCGATGATGCTATCTAGTGCCTTCCAGGACAGCCAATAGCGACTTTGCTTGGTGAAGAGTTGGCAACACTGTAAGGAGTTTATTAATCCAATCTGTTGGATCTCAGGGCCAAGTTGCTCCTGCAGAAGTCAGAGAGAGATGCGCATTGCTTGGTCTTAGCAATCTGATCCTTGAAAGGAGTGTCGACTTAACCTTAGATCAAGGTTTAAAGAATGTGGTCATCTTGTTTAAAAGGGACAGATATTCAGGTGGTCCCTTTATTATTGCCTCATTTACGGTGCCCCTCTGAAACCGTTCCGCACTGAGTTTGGACCGAGCGTGGACCAGTTAAGTGTGCTGAGCTTGGTTCTTACGACCATTTACACCGCTCCGCTAGCACAGTTACTCTCCTCCTATCAATCATCTGCAATACTTCAGCTCTCAAGCCGGGAATTACGCAAACAAATACGGCAGGGCCCATCATATTCAGGAACTTATCTGCCTAGATAGCATCCTCCACCCAAATTTCAATGAGAATCTCGGTTTTGGCATCATCCCAGGTTGCACCATGCTTTTTTGGTGACATTTATTGTCAATAAGCTGAGAAGAAAATTGTGTTTTGAACAGTTTAAGAAATGCAAGCTGGATACGCCGGAAAACCCACAAAATGAGTCAGCTAACTGTGAATAGCAGATGATGCGGTCTGCTCATGCACTCTTTGTTATCAGAGAACCGAACCACAACCGAACAGTACTGAGAACTACTGTTGAACTAGTACTAGATGTACCACGGTTTGGTTGTGTCTGGCAAGGTAGAGTTCAGTTGCGTTCCATTTATACATTCAACAGTTATCTAGGTTATCATTGTCAGACTGTTGGGCTTATGTGGCTTGCTTCCAGAACTGTCTTTGGAAAATAGAAAGTGGTGTGGTGGATAGAGCTTTATGCTTGGGTATCCACAGGGGGTCCAGGATGGACCCCTGTAGATACCCCCTTTGAAGTTCTTCCTATGGTACTGAAATACCAGAGGTCTCAGCTCACAGTCTGTAAACACTGTGTACAAACCTGAATCCCAGTTCCTACAGTGCTTAGTATTCATAGATGTTCATATTAATTTCTTTGTTGTATGGCAAAACATCCCAAACCCTCCTACTGTGAAATTTGTCCAAATCAGGAGAGACCTAGGTTGCATCTAACTCTTTTATCTGTTATTTCTGAATAAGACACTTGTGGCTTGGCTAACTGTACATTTTTATTCAGAAATTAAAGCTAACCATGGATCCATGGAAAAGTTGTTAAATAGATGTGCTCAGAGATGACATACGTGTTGATTTTTGTGGGTAACTGTGTGGGAAATTATGGTATGAAAAAAAATGAAATCTTTGATTATTTGGTGGATTCAGAGTTAATTATGTTTTTTTAAACATATGCCATATGTACTTAACAATTGAGAATTATTATTTCTTGATAAAAGGCAATAATAATTGGGATACAATGATTAAATGAGAGTTCCTTGAAGTGATAGATTTCAGAATCCAGTTGGTCAGGGTGCCAGCAGCCAGATGATTTCCCCATCTAGCTCCAGAAGAAGCTCATCTCTAACCTTTGACAGCCTGATCACCATTGCTGAAACCTGTCTGGGGACACTGCAGACAAACACCAGATGATGCTGTGCGCTTTGATCTGTCCCTCAACTAACCGGCAGTACATACCAAATGTCAGACCTGTAAATACTACAGCAGCAACATCCTCAGCTTTTTCATAATTTTTATATAAACACTTATTGGATATTCTATTACCACTAATGGGTAAGGAACCATTATGGCATATATAAACAACTGTTTCCAGTTATATTTTCCACATGGCACACATTTCTGTTAAATCCAATGACAGAAATAAAGTTTTGTTATGTGTTTTAACAACAGTCTGGAGGTTAATTTCGCTATTGCATCGTATTTCAGTTGTTTTCTGCAGGGTTAGATCATACTTGGTAGACCTTTAGTAAATTAAAGGTTAAAGCTGTCCATCTCTTAATTGTGGGTAAGATTTCAACCAATAGTTTTCAAACTCGGGGCCGTCTTGCTGTGACTCAACAGTACAAACTAATATATGTGCCATTTTGTAGCCCATGGTGCAATTTCCCAAGCTAATTTTATACAGACCTTTAGAAGTTAAAAATGATAAAAATTTTCGATATTCCACAAGTGGTCGACTGTAAATTTATCTGTTTGCATGACTTACAAGAAAAGCAGTCTAAGAGCACAAACCTCCACCAAGCAGCAAATTTTGCACCAAATTGTGACTTACACCTGTAGCTAAAACTCGCACATGATCTGGATCATTACTAAATTTAAATAAATTGTTCGGTGTTATGAGGCAAAACTCTGGTAAAACGTGTCCATAAAATCCATTCATAAGTTTTCAATTGAGCCTGCCAAAAAAACAACTTTACCTTTTATTGTGTTTTTGTCTTGCGTGAAATACCACTGGACTTTATTCAGTCCAATGCTGAAGCTGTCAATAGTCACTGCTGCCACCTATCCATTTTTGTCATGCTTCATTCCTGCTGGGCTCGCTAGGGGTGCTGCGGCCTATCTCCAACTGACTATAGGCGAGAGGCAGCTTTCACCCTTGACAGGTCGCCAGTCCATCAAATGGGACACAGGCATGTTTTTAGGCTGCTGGAGGAAGCCAGGATACCCAGAGAGAACCCACACATGCACAGGGAGAACAAGCAAACTGCATGCAGAAAGACCCCAGGAATCGAGCCAGAAACCTTCTTGCTGCAAGGTAGTAGTGCTACCCACTGCCCCACTGAGCAGCTCTACACCAAATATCGCTATCTCACAATGTAAGATTATGTTTTTAAAAAGTCCTATGTTCAGATTATGATATATATCATCACATAAATGTAATGTCTTGGCATGAGGGACAACCCTGATAAAAAGTTAATTAAAATATGTCCATAACTTTTCAAGTTATTCTGTAAACAGACAGACAGAAAAACAAACACAAACTCTCCTAAAACAACCTTTTTGGCAGAGGTAATAAATAATATCAACAAGCAGTTTGCTTAAAAGGTATAATAATTTAGGGCTCTTAAGTGTCATTGTTCACTTGAGTCAACAGTCTCAAATAAGAATTACACAATTGATATAAATACAGTACATCCCTTTTTCATAGTATAAGAGAATGCCAACAGGACAGAGTCAGATTCAGAAAACCAAAATGCAATTTAGAAGGTCATTCATTTCAATCGCTCAATTCACTAAGTGAAATACATTATATAATGAAATTACACACAGACTGATGTATTTCAGCAATTATATCTGTTAATTATGATATTCACTTAAGGCCATTAAAAAGAAGACATTCAAGATAAGAAACTAGTTCAGACGAATGAAAAAGAAATAGTACCTAAATATGAGCTCAGGGATAGTCTAGAAACCTGAGTAAAATGAAAGATGTGTGTGCTTAAAGGGGATTTTCAAAAGAAACTTAAATCTCTGATAAACAAGCATCATCTTGACACAAGTTGTCTTAACTAAATATGGTGGCACAGATTAATTAAAATATGGGTAATAACTAAGGATATTTCAACAAATGAAGAAAATAAAAAATTCAAAGGCTCTGGTTTAATCTGATGAGAGGAAGTTTCTTTCTACTTTTTTTTCAGTCTAAACCAATTAAACTGGTTCACATTTTTTGACATGAGGAATTGTTTAAACCAAAGATATATATGTCGGGAGAGGATTACCCCTATCAGACCTATATATCTAGTGACATGAGCACCCAGGCGCCTTTGCTATGCATTGAGCCATGTCAACAAAACTATGCTTTACTAATGGGGAATGACCATGGATCTGTCATTAAAATGGTTGTAGCTCCCTGAGAAATTGTCAATCCTTTGATGCATAAAACATTTAGTCTATATAAACAACAAACCCATAAGCTGTGTGGGAGCTGTGACTTATTATGTTGACAGACATATTTACTGTGTTATAAAGATGCTGTTACAGTAATTGTTTTTAACAGCTCAAATTGCCAACTTTTTTTAATAGCATCACAGTTTAATAGTTACGAGCCTTGGTGCTGACATTTTTAAACTATAGGTTAATAAAAGAAGATTGGACCAAACTAGACAGGTATAGCACCTGGATATTTCCCATTGCTGCCAATGTCCCGTTTGGATCCGAGGGTCTGGACTAAAGCCCCTGCCCTGGTCCAACATGACCTTTGAAGTAAACAACCCACATAGTTCTTATGGTTTAGGTCATGATTTTGAAGCTCCTAGAGAGAACACAGACACCCCTTCACCCTTCCATTGGGAGTGAGGCTATCAGTCACAGCGAGACAGAGAAATACGGACAGTAGAAGAAGACAGAAGGAGAGAGGGAGAGGATAGTAAAGAACAATATTTGAGTAGAAGAAGTAGAGAACAATATTTGCTTAATGATGTTTAATGATAAATGTCAAGAATTTAAAAGCCTTGTACTATAATGTTTTTAATCTTTACAATTTTAAACTCAGCTATTTTTCAGGGCATACCCATGTATATCACCTATTTTTTGCAAAATGTTTTGCAAATGACATTTCATGTAAATTAGATCTCAATAACATTCAAGTCAAAATGTCAAAGCAGTATCTCATTCTATTATTAAAGCCTATTGGCCTCAATGCATAGCAATGTCTTCTGTGGGTCATACCAAAGTCATCTGATGTCTTATCCAATTTCTATTCTAACATTGGGTTAAATGACCGTTATTTTTTAGAATTTTTTTTTCTATTTTCAACCAAATTTATTATTTTAAATCTATTTGCAATTTACTTATTTAATTGTGCTCAAGATTTCTTCTCAGCTTGAGTTTCAGTGGTAGTTAACAGGAATTACTAAATCCAGTGTCTAGTTGCTACAGGGCATATACTGTCATTGCAATGGCAATAGTCCAACAAATTTTCTTCTAACAAAAACTTAACCAACAGGAAACCTTTTCATGCCACTAGTCCAGAGAGCCAAAAAGCTTAATTTATTCTATGAAGTTTCAAACAGGCAACATTACATGCAGAAAACAGAGAAATATGTCACAGGGGCTTTAACAATAATACAACTTCCCAGTCATTCACCTATGCTTGTATCCAGAATTCAGATGATTTTTAGAAAGAAAGTTTTAAAGTCTTGAGTAATTATTTCTACTTTGAATGAAAGGATCCATGGATGATGCAGGTTCACAGGACATGATTGTTGCTTGTGTGTTACTGTCGCCATCTGGTGGTGAAAGCAGACACTGTTGTAGCTGATAGCAAAAAAATAAATAAGATTTGCAAAAAAAAAAACTATTTTCTATTTAATACTATAGATGAATGCATAAAGCATAATATCTTGCTCTTCAGGATCAAACAAGGAGCACCTTACTCAATTAATATAATATCTAAGTAGATGAAAAGAAATTCTGAAAATGTTAATCTAACATTAAATTAAATTTTTGACTTACCTTTAAAATTAATTTGTATACAGAAAACAATGCTTTACTTCAGCCTTTGGAAACAAAAAAGGATCAAAATGCTTTTTTGTAGTTTTATCTCTTTTGAGCAGATATCATTTAATCACTGAATTCCATTTTAACCCTGAAAAACTCATACAAATTATTATCGTTATTTCATTTTCCATGCAAAGTTAAGAAGTAAAAAAACATTTTTTCAGGTTCAACTGGCTTCAAAGTGTTTCCTAAAATGCAATAAAAGGTTACAAAGGATGACATCCTTGTCAAACTCAAAGTGTTAATTTCCTTCAAGTTAACTTCTCTATTTCTAATCACAACTCAAAACTCATCTGTATAAGATTTGGTCGTTGTGTTTTTATCTTTTGTACCTTGAGTGTCCAGAAATGTGCCTTTTAAATAAAAGTTATTAATATTATTATAATGATCATAGTCTGAGATCAGCGTCATTGTCTTATCATTGTCAACTCTTGACTATCTAGCCAAACTTAATAAAACAGAGTACATGTGTAATTAATGGCAGGGTATCAACAGAAGATTTTCAAAATGAAGTCAGAAGGTCAAACCAAAAATAATCGTAAGGATGAAAAAAAAGTCTTTCTATTGAATTCTAACATTAAATTTCATTGCTTTTCTGTCTTCTTTTGTTCTTGCCTTTCAGATTATTTCAGATCTCATCCTTTGGTTTTTTCCTCTAATCTGGACGAGCTTAATCCTGGAGTTTCCGAATGGAGAGAAGACATTGGCAGAGTTGTGAAGACCTGCCTTGTTCAGGTTGGTTACTAACTAATGCTGAGGTATGTCCCTGTTAAGTGTTTACTCTATCATGACAATTTTTTCCCTTTTCTGCTTTTTTATTTTCTATTAATGTTTCAGAAGATTTGATTTTCAAATCTCAACAGTAACAGTGTGATTATCAATTCCTGCATTCTAATGTAGTAGAATATCCCAATTGACTAATTGTAAAGATTGCAAACCATCTGTTCACAGCATTGAGAACTTGTAAAGGTTGTTTCTCTTATAAGAACATCCAAAACCACATGCAGTGTAACCCTAACTGCACTTAGGTTTTCTCTTCCAGACATTGCAGAGCAGGTTATATAAAAGACTTGGATACTCTGCTCTATATATATCCTAGAGTCGCCCTCAGTATGAAACATTCACTTTGACCTTCTGTCCTGTCAGATTGTACCATGCTCTACACCAGGAAACTGACAGTAGACCTCTGGTTATGGCATAAATGTACTAAAAGCCCTGGCCTATACCAAAGACTGTCAGAATGAGCTTCCATGTTCCACTAGATCCAAAAGTTTTATTCTGACAGTTTCTAGTATATTGGCAAACGATGTATGAAACAGAACACATCTCTGTAATACAGGCGACTCCCCATATCTCCTGTCATTTTTATGAATCTGAATTACAGTCTTCCAACCTCAAACTGTGCCAATTAAAGAGCTTACTGACAATGTTTTGTTTGTGTAATTTAAAGGTCACAGGGATCAGTGAGGATCAGATCCTGGTCACAGTGCTTGCAGGTTTGCCAACTACAGCCGAGGTTTTCATTGTACCAGAGAGGAGGACAAGAGACAGAGCCATGGACGAAAAGTGGGCACACCTGGATCAGGTACTGTCTTAAATTAGGGTCAAGGGTTAAGGGTTAAGACCTGGTAAACATGGTTTTCCAAGAGGTTCAAGACAGACAAACAGAAACTCACACTTTTTACATATCTCTTTTTTTTTTTTTTTTTTTTTTTTTTTTTTGCTGTTTTAATGAAACTAAATTAGACAGTTTACCAGCAAATCCTGGTAAACATCATGCTGAAGTATTTCAATATGATTTAAGTGCAGACTACACAAAAAGGTTGGGAGATTTTCTTAGTTTTCTGAAATGTAATTCAATTCAGTTTATTTACCGTATATAGCGTCAATTTACAACACGTCATCTCAAGGCACTTTACAGTTCACCAGGTCGTACAGTCAAAGTGATTCAAAGTTTTCTATCTAAGGAAAACCAGTTGATTGCATCGACCCATTGAATCGAAGGTAACCCCATACACTAAGAGAGAGAAAAACTCCCTTGTAAAATGAAGAAACCTCCCGCAGAACCAGACTCAGTGTGAGCAGCCATCTGCTGAGGCCGACTGGAGTTCAAGGAGAAAGAAGCAGAGATACAAATGGAAACTGTAAACCAGCTCCACAGGCGGCCCCGTCCAGGAAACACACAGCCAGGCAGACAAGCTTCGAGTCAGCTCCCATGTCAGAGGACGAAGTGACCAAATCCAGTCAGTCACAGTGAGAGAAACAGGACTACACTGAAAAATAAGCTATGCTACACTTTTCGTAGAGCTCAATGTATTAGCTCTGATGTATATCTCAAGAATATTGGACCTTAAATAATGACCAGAGATTCTATTAGAATACTCTGGTAGGAAAGTTTTAGCAAGTCCTCTAGATGTTTTTTATTTTTGACATAACAAGAGACGCACCTTCCAAAGTGCCTTTTTAGACAATTAAATAGTTGCCAAGAAGTCTCTCATGGATGTTATTCTTGCCAAGTCTTTTCTTATTTCTGCATTATGAGCGCTAACCTTCACTGAGGCAAGTGATAGCTTTAGCTAAGATTTGTTTTTGGTTATTCGGAGACCTCCTGGATGGGTCATGTAAAGGTTCCGTGCTGTTCTGTGTTTTCTCCATTGTGGATAATGACTTTCACTGTGGTTTCCTGAAGGCCCAAAGCCTTAGAAATGTCTTTCTAACCATTTTCTGTTCATTTTTTGTGAGGAATGATTTGTTGGTTGTTTAGATTTTTTCCTTTTGTAATTACAGTATGCTGGACTTTCCCTTAAAATACCACGATTTAATGAGAATGGCTGATATATTTTATTTTTTCGTCACGCCAGTGTGGATTGTTGATATCATTTTTCCAATTAAATAAGTGCATTATTTGAAAACATCTTGTTGACTTTGGTTAGGTTAGCTTCTCTTAATAACATGGATGGTCTGGAACATTGAGATAATCAAGGTTAGAACAGGGTTTTTCAATTTGAGTCAAGTTGAAGCAAACATTGAACCATTCCAGGATCAGCATGCATATTCATCTTTATTTACAGATATATAAATATTCAGCTTCAACAAAATAAACTAAAATACTGTATGGTTCCACCTGTCAAGAGTTTCCAATATAATCCACCTCACTATTTTAAATAAGGGCATTCTTCTGGTCCTGTTGGCAGGGCTTCTGGATCAGATTTGTTCTGGAGTATATAGATGACACTTGATCAGATATGAAATGAAAAGGCAGCACCTTTGGCCCATTGTTATATTCTAGGAGATATTCCTGGAGCAGGCTTTTACCATGTTGCCATATTTCTGTTCCTGCTGTGGAGAACTTTGTTAGGCGTTCCTGCTGCAGTACCTTTTACCTTTTCTCTAAGTTGTATGTGTCTATAAAATTAACCGGAAAATAATTTACAAATGTTTGGCAGAGCATTGCTTAACTATGACAGAAGATGATTTAGATCTCTGTCTAATAACAGGTATGTGAGAAATACATCTATCTGTGTGATCAGGAGCAAACACTTGCTTTTGTAGATTAAATTGCTACTCCTTAATGGCATGCATTTTAGCCAAGCTTTTAAAAATGTATGTGATTGTGGGGCTGCAGTAGATCAATGATAATTGGTTATATAATCATTGTTTAGTGGGTTTTCAACTGCAACATGTGTTGCCTATTGCCTTGCAACCGTAAGGTTAAGTTTGACAAATATAAATGTAGGCATAATACTCATTGTGATCGATCACCTGAAGCAACCAAGCTTCAAGTCGCAGCGTTTGTGTTTTTTTTTAAAACCAGAATAATGTGAATAGATGCCACCACGCTGGAAAAGAATCTGTCATGTCTTGCCTCAGAAAAGGTCAGCTGTAATAAGCTCTAGACATTTTTTGCAGTAATTGGGCTAAAACATGCAAACATTCTCTGCTGTGGTCCATCAAGTTTTCATGCAGAGAGCAGGAGAGCATTATTGATAGGCTCATTGTTCTCTTCACGCAGGAACATCCCTCTGGTCTCAGAAAGTTTCTTAGCTCAGTCTTTACTTTCCTGATGTTTTTATGTAATAATGAGTCTGGAAGGTGTCATAAGGATATTTTTTTTTCTTTGTGTACTTTGTTTCAAAGTGCAAAATAATTTACAGTGTAATACATCCTACCTGTATTCCATCCCTCTGTAAAATGAAATGCTTTAAATAGACACTAGAGGGCAATGACATCCTTTATTTAAAAAAAAGGATCTCCCACTCAAATGGCAGCCATTTGACAACCTGATGTTTTTGAACTTTTTTAGGAGCATTTTAACAACATTAGTTAAAAAATATTCAACCTTATTGTGATTTTCGTAACCTTATTCTAATGGCAAATAAAGACATCCACTTATTTGAAAGGTATCAAACACTAAGCCAAATTAATACAGCTTTTATTTATTTATTTTTTTAAGCGCAGCACAGGCAGACTCATTTATTCATTGGGAGTAAACATAATTTTGCTGGCTCACAGTCAGTCTTGAACTAAGTTAATAGGTATTTAATTACATTGATGCATCATATAATTGGCACCATCGAGAAGGGAGACAAACTGGGGCAGGCTGCTGGGACTGGGAATTAAAGAGATGTATTTATCTAAAGCCTGTCTGATTACCTGGCAGAACCTCACAGACAATAGGGTAATAAATCTTCAGTTCACTGTTCTCTCATCTCCAGTGAAAGACTTTCAGCGTAGAGGCATTAAGTGAGCAAGTGCCCACACATGCACACATGTGCGCAACGAGTATGCGTGGAGCGGGCTTATTAAAATGTGTAATAGATTTACTGACCCTGATATGCCACTAGAACAAAAAGTAATTATTCATGCTGTGTAGAGCAGTCTAATTTTAACCAGTGGAAAGATTTGAGAAAGAGTGAGATGGAATTAGCGAGGCATGGCTAAGGACTCAAATATGCATTGGGAAGGCTTTTTGGTCTCCTGTTAAATGACTGTTTCATCAAGGTGTGAAAAGCTGAGCAACTATTGGCACTTAAGGGAGAAGAAATTAAAACAGCAATTTTATGATATTAGTACATAGTTTGATTTCCTATAACGCCGCCTCGTTGAAGTTTTAAGTGGGTAATTCTCATTCTCTTTAGAATAGTTATGCTGATGAAGGTATAGGCGAAATATTCCCTTTGTGGGAGTCATAGCAAAATGATTAATATTTCTTTAAATGTCAAAGCAGGATGCCTCCTGCCTAATAGTCCTTAAAATCTGTTGGGTTTTCCCATGGCAGGTAGGGTTTTCAATATGTCACTTAAAGATTTTTCCCTCTTTAGAAGGAAACAAAAATTCCCCTACATAATTATGCTGTTAGTGGAAATGACCGATGACCGTAAAATATTGATGTATGGATTATTGGTGGACGGCTGCAGCTAACACACACCTGACTGCTCCTGTTTCATTTCTTGTAGCTTTCACAAGTTCTGCTGAGCGCTCTTAACCAGGATCTTATCAAGTTTACATTGAAACCTGGACTACAGGTGAATGTGTATGCCACCCGGCTGTCTCCAGGTGAGTCTCTCTGAATTCCCTCCCAAACCCAGTAGTTCCTATTTTTGCCTTTTTTCAGTCCAGTTTGGAAAGTCATGTCTGACTCTCTTTGATAAAACAGGAAAAGAAAATACAGTCAAGATGGCGCTGTCTGTTGCTACTCTAATGTATAACCTGTTCTCTGCTGAAATATAGCTGTTTATCACATCAATAGTCCTGACACTAAATTTCACATGTTTATTGTTTTGTATTTATATGGATTCAGCTAAATAAATGAAAAGAAGTTGTGTTTTCAGTGAAAGACTGTTTGAAGGTTCGCTTCAAAGTGAATTTCTTATAATTTTTTCTTACATGTGTTTTTTTTGGCTAAAAAACTTCATGGTAAATGGTGTTGTACTTATGAGCGCCTTTTCAAGTTAGGGACTCCAAAGCACTTTTACAACATTCAGACATTCACACACTGATGTTGGCAAGCTATGCTGTAGCCACAGCTGCCCTCGGGACAGAAGCACTGTCCCCTCTGCTTCATCTGCCACAGGGTGTCTTGAATCTCTGCAAGATGCAATGAAATCTCCAGATTATCAAGTGATTCTAGAAAGAAATGTGCTGCGCAGTGTCAGAAACATTGGTCTTTGTCACAGATCATGGGTGTTGCAGCAGGATAATGACCAAAAACACAGCTAAAAACTCCCAAAAATGGCTAAAAGGGAAAACACTGGACTATTCTGAAGTAGCCCTCTATGAGCCCTAATCTAAATCACATTGAGCATCTTTGGAAGGAACTGAAACATGCTGCTGTGGAAGACACCTTTCAAACCTGACACAGCTGGATCAGTTTAATAACGAGGAGTGGAATTAGGAGTGGACCTGCTCTGATCCCAGTATCAGTTCATGCTTCGACAGAGTAAAGGAAGAGCTCTCCACTAGCACTCCTTTCAAGTTGTATAAAAGATCTCAACAAGATCTAATACCATTCTCAGAGTTTCTCAACTTGTGTGTCTCTTTGTGATCTGCGACAGAGAAGTCAGAGAGCTCTCTCTATGAACTCAGTCTACTCTCATCCCACCTTCGGTTCATGTTCCGACAGAGCTAAGAAAAGAGCCATACACAAGCACTCCTTTCAAGCTGCAGAAAGGATCTCAACAAGATCTTTCTTATCATTCTCAGACCTTCTCAAATTCATTTTTCTTTGTGATCTGACAGAGAACAATCAAAGAACTCTCTCTATGTACTCAGTCTAGTGTCATCAAAGCTTCAGTATCCTTTTTGGAGAACATTAAACACAACATTCCTAGAATTGACTTCACATTAAAAAATATTATGCGACTCTGAAAGACAGATAGAATTAAAACTTCCTGTAAAACAAATGTCAGTAAGCAAATCACCTGGTCAAGATGGGTGGACTGCCAATTTTCCTAAGTTTCTGGGAAGACTTAAAATAATTACTATTCAAAGCCATAAAAGAATGTATTAAAAATGATAATTTATTGCCAACTATGAAACAAGGAGTCATTATATGGTAAATTACCTTTACTTATGTAGCACCTTTTCAAGTCAGGAGACTTGACCAAAGCACTTTACTCTACATTCAGTCATTCACCCATTCACACACATACTCACACAGTGATGGTGGCAAGCTACATTGTAGCCATAGCTGCCCTGGGGCTCACTGACAGCGCCACCAGGCCCTCTGACCAAGATTAGTAGCCCAAGGGGGCTGAAAGCTGGAGCTGGGGCTTCAACCGTCAATCCTTTGATTTCAGGGCAAACTCATACTCCCGACGCCACTGTCGCCCTGCTATTATAGCAACCAGGATTCATTAAGGATTGGTCTATACACAACAATATTACAGTAGGTTGGTTCTTGACTGTATATAATTGATTTGTTGAAGATAAATGCTTTGTTTTATTTTTAGATTTAGATTTATTTTAGATTTCTATTATTATTGTTCAGTCTTTCTCTCTCAAGGAACAACCAGAAGTCTTGAAATGGAACGGGGAATCCGACAGGGTTGCCCCTGCTCTCATTTATTATTTATTTTAACTGCAGAATCATTGACTGTTTTTCCTAAGAATAGCCATTGAGCCATTTAAGTTTTTGGTTATCCTCTGATGATAACTCAGCACGATGAATATACCACAATTTTTCTGAAAGATGAAAAACAGATCCCCTTAGTTATAAAGATTAAGATAAAAAGTTTTTCGAGAGCCTCTAGATTATACCCTCATTTGTAAGTTAATGTTAATAAAGGATTATCAATAAAACACCTTATATTGGATTCCAGTGAAAGAAGAAATAGCATATTTAGGCATGACCATAACAAAGGATTATAAGGCAAAAGAAAAATATTTCTCAATATTTTGCCGGTCATATAGAAAAGTAAATGCATTCTTAACTCCTGTCTACAAAGAGATAAGTCCATTTGGATGCACTCTCTCGATTTAGATATCCAGCTTTTTCTTTCACTATCGCTAGTTGGGGTGTCAGTGGCGTTGGATGAGTTTGACCTGCAACTGGAAGGTTGTGCCCAGACTCTGGCTTTAATTATCATTGTGTCTTTGGGCAAGTGACTCAAGTGAGTTACTGTACAGTATGTGAAAAAAACCAATGGTAGTTAGAGGGCCCGGTACAGCAGCTGTGTACAGCAGCTTCGCTTCTGTCAGTGAGCAATGTGACTTGCCATAATAGTGTGTGTGAATGTATAAATTCAGGTTTTACAAGGTATCTCCTTTATATCTCAACTATGACTCCCAACTTATCTCTCCTGGTCAATTTTAGGGAAAAATGTGAGAAACATTTGAGACAAACTATAAACTAAAATGAGGCTGATATAAAAAACTCAAATAGGCTTTATGAGCTATAGAAGAGTAAACTTTGAGCAGTATCATTTCCTCTAGGTTCATATGGATTGAAAAAATTGTACTTTTAGTTTTAAATCATGATAAATATTTCATATCCTAGCCAAATTTTTCCAGCTCATATAACTAATTTTCTCATTCATTCTCTTTAAAGCTCCTCTTGTGGATGGCAGTGACAGCGGGCACAGCGGCACTGCAGTCATCATGCTGGTCTCAGTGGTGCTGATGGCTTTGGCAATCTTTGTGATATATAAATTGAAAAGGTACAATCTATTGGATAAGGTAGATATCGTACAGAGTTCCGAGATGTTCTTTGCAAAAAAAATCAAAATGAATTCCACTGGATATCAAACATGGAACGAAAGCTAATTCATATTCAAATGTTATTATGCTTTGCTTCTGTTTAGACAATCGACAGTTTGTGAGTTTCCTTCATTTCCTATAAAAGCACTTCTCACCTCTGAACCACCTGAAACTTTCTATATGTACTCACACTCCATATATCCCCAAGTTATGGACATCTGTGGCACAATAATAGCTGGAGGAATAAGACAATTCCCCTCTGTCTCAATCTGCGGAATATTACAGGGATTGACAGTCTAATCAATTCTCCCAGAGTGCTGAATGGGTGTCAGAGTCCTGCAGTTATCAATATTCATCTATCTGACAATGTGAGGGTTGACCTTTTGGAAATGCTAAACACAGCCATTCAAGGTGAGGCATACTCTGTAGAATGGCAGGAAAGGTTGAGGAGATAAGCCTGAGACAACATACATTATACAGTGAGAGACATACAGTAAATAGCATCCTCTGCTGCAAGAAATCCCATGCCATTCAAGGGAGAATGATCCTGCTCCGCTGCAGTGTTGCTCATTATAAAGTAAAACATTATTTAACTTCAACTTTCAAGATTCTAATTGCTATGATAGGAAATCATATTTGAATTTCTTAAGCCCCCCCCCCCAAATGTCACAGTTCCAGCTGCAGCACAAGCTCACGAGGGAGAAATCCGAAATTAGAAATGCAAGAAGTTAGTTTTAGGAAGAACTGGGGATGCATCAGAGGGGATGAAAAATTGATTGAAAACTGAGGTGAACAACATGAAAGAGAGGGAGTGTTGCCCAGTGGAATGCAAAATGCCCTAGATTCCAGCTATCAAACAATCCTCCGCCATCTTTAACAGTTAAAAATAGTGTGTGACACATTATGCCTAGTGAAAGCATTAATGGAAGCAGATATGATGGTATATTTCCATTAGTGTAACTTTTTTTCCTCTTTCTGTAAACCTCTTCCTTTCTGCACGGCCTACAGAAAGATCCCAGGCATGCACACTTACAGCACAGAGCAGCCTGACAAAGAACAAGAGGTCATCCCTGCGGTGACCTCCATAGCTGTCCCAAACCCTGAGGGGGATGAGCTGACCTCACTGGATCATGTGGATGTACAACTGGATTCAAAAAGCAGAGGTATCAATGCTTATGTTTCCTATTTTTAGAAGATTTTTTTTAACCTATTGCACTAGTGTAGTTTTATCCCACAAGTTCCAGAGAGACTATAATGTGGGTGTACTTGGTATTAAAGTTGTATGTTTATCTTTTTGTATTGATGAGGGTGAATGGTTACTTATATGATATTCATTAGGTTTTCAACTTTTTCTCAGAAATAAAACACACAAAAAAGTCTAACTTTCTGTCTGTTTTGATGCCAGTTTAAATTACCAGCTTGACAAAATTAAAGATGCTTTTATTGCTGTTATGATTTACTGTGGAGACTGTGCAAACTGGTTGATTCGTATTTTAGACTTAGGAAAATGGCAGCCTAATATTGATTTTTACTACAGATATTATTTAGTTCGTTAAGAAATTTATACAGTTTTCTCATTTGAATGTTTTTTTTCTCTCTTATAAAGTTTCTTTAAGAAGTCTAAATCCCCCTTTGACAATATGTTCACAGTTCGTATTAAAATCTGTATATTTAGACTGAAAATCAGGGTTTTTACATTTTTAAATTCATCTTATAAAGCATTACTTAAAAACAAACAAAAAATAGCTACCATAACCTGGAAGCATAACAGTTGAGTAAACCAAGAGAACTTTTATTAATTTACCCCTTTAAGTTGAAATTGTAAAGCCCGCCACTTTTTTTTTTGTCAGATTTAGTTCTGGGTTAGGCTTAATTGGTGGCAATCTCTTTTTTCTCTGTTTGTGAGTGTATTTTTATTTATTTTTTTGCCTGTCCTGACTCAAAGAAAGTAAGTTTCCACTGCCATGTTTCATCTTAAGTATGATGTTTTTTTTGGTAATGCCTCCCCCATCAAGATTGTATCCCAAATTTTCAAGTTTAGTTTTATCCAATGAAAACAAACGGTCCCACAAGCATTTAGCCTGGGTGTTTACTTTCGAAGGAAAACTTTCCTGTCTTTCAGCCCAACTTCTTAGTCCAGACATACGGATGTAGAAAAGAGAGGAGTAGCATATTGAACATAACCAGCACTTGATGGGAAATGCTGCTGAAGCTCCTTTAGTGTTACTGTTTGATTCTTAGCAGTTTTTGTCCATATTGGAAGAAAGAAAATCAGTTTGTGTCTTTGCAAATTAACAATTTGTAATTGCTTTTGTGGTCTTTTCTTGACTAAAACCTTTGTACACGAGATTATGTTGATTCTTTGCAATCTTTTTGCAAACTAAGGCTTTTGCTGAAAGATCCAAATGAAAAAACCTTGTAGAAAAGCTAAACTTTATTTCCAATTCTTAGATTCCCTATAATTTATTGCAGGTATAAACTAAAGCTTATCAGATGCTGAAAGTGAATCGAAATGTGCTTCCGCATGGTATTCTTTATATGTTTGCTAATTTCAGCAACCAGAATATTACACGTTTATATTTTCTTTTTCTATTTATTCAAAACAAAATAATTGTTTTCTATATAAATGTCAAATTACACTTGCTTGGGTATAATTTATTACTATCTCTTCTTTGAAATGGGTAACGATAAATTACCTCATTATTACAACGTAAGTAAGTCATGAAACTAACATATCATCTAGATTTGTGACATGCATGATATACTTCCAGCATTTATTAAACAGTAAAAAAGAAAATCTGAACACTAAAATCCCACTAGCCTACACAAAAGATCTGGTTAAACAAGAGACATTCACCACATGGATGTTCAGCGATCCATGGCTGACCATCCTTGTGCTTAGCATTAGCATTCCTTGTGCTAAGCTACTCCTAAATAAAGAGCAACATCAGAAGTGTTACACCTGAGAAAAGGGAGTTAGATACTTGCTTAAATTCTCTTTAATATAAAAACAGAGCATAAAGAGAAATTCAAAGTGATGCTTGTGCTGCCAATCCTCTTGGAGATTTAATTGGAGCTTTAATTTTCCAGCAGGGTTTAGCACCTGGCCACAGTGAAAATATACCATTACCTGGTTAATGACAATGCAGTGCTTGACTCTTCTGACATAAACCTTATCTAGAATCTTCAAAATATGTTAAGAGAAAGATGAGATACACCAGAGCTACTAATTCAGACAACCTGAAAGACACTGTTAAGATAAACTTGGCTTCCCTTATCAGAGCCAGAGTTGTGTTGCCTCTATGTCACATCGAATAATTTAAGTACTGTATGTAAAGCAAAAATTAAAAAAAAGGGTGAGTAACATACTGTGCCGTAAATAACTGATAGGTCAAGATTTGAATCTCAAATATCTTTTTAATTTTAATCACTGGGCTTCCATATTACTCAAATTTCTGACAAAATGAATTTTGGCATCCATTTACTGAATGCAATTGATAAGACTGATAACAAAAAAAAAAAAATCACTTTAGGTTTAATTTGTTCATGATACACACATTTACTGTCTGAATGGAATTACTAAAATAACTATTTTAAAATAAGCAATAGTGATTAAGTTGTTTGGGATTGGTCAGACAAGATGAAATAAAGCTTTTTCAAATATTTTTAGCTACTGTTGTTCACTGGATTACTCGGAATGCATTTAATATTTAATTGTTGAATTTGACAACGTCTGCAAAATGAGCCAAAAACCTGACGCACAATGTTGCAGTATTTTTTTATAACCCTATAGTGCTGTGTAAGCCTTCATATAGGGAAGAATTGTGACCACAAGCTGAAGCTTACTGAAGGCAAAGAGGGATTCACTTAATTTAAGTGCTGATGCCTCTTTTACCCCTCCACCCTATCCCCCTCTGTCATACGAGTTGGCAAGATGCAACATTTATTATGCGCTGTATATTTATGTATATGCCATCCTGAGTTTGTCACATGGAGGTATTGGTATACACAGGTAAGTGAAGCACAATCAAGTGGCAGCTTAAGTGATGAGAACGTCCAGGTGAATTATTTGATCCAATAAAATAATTAGTGCATCGGAAAGGCAGCAGAGTGGTGAAAGCATTTTCATCAAGCAATATCTATGAGGTTCCAGCTGATTTACCCCTTCCCATACCTACAGTAAACAATCGCCCCATCCAAGATGAATGTGTTTGCTTGCAAAAATACACCCTTATGCAAATACCAACATAAAATCGTTCCCCTGTCTCTTCTCTTTCTTCTGCCTCGCCAGGCTACCTGCCATCTCACACAGACATCAAGCTCTCTGATGAAGCGCCCCATGTGTTTTAATGTTGGAAGTCTATGACCGACTCGAAAGCAATACATCTTCTTTGGCAGTTACTTCCAGCAAGCTAGGAAGCTGCGGTCACAATGAATGGTCTCGAGTCTTTTGCTACCCATGCATGGATGGACCAGTTCACACTGTGCTGCCTAAATCCCTCCAAGGAGACTGTACAGATTTTTACTTGCCTCTTGAAAAGGAACAGTTTTTGACTGAAAAAACTTGTATTTTTGCAAGGACGCTGATCTTTTTATGTAAATATTGTACATCCATAATGGAAGACGTGAAGGTTATTTGTCTCAGCCACTTACAGCTGCATCTGTTGAAATATGAAAACATCAAACAGCAGTATATATAAAACAGTCATATATATATATATATATATATATATATATATATATATATATATA
>NW_015151013.1:309040-404137 GCF_000732505.1 Cyprinodon variegatus | reverse complement strand
ATATATATATATATATATATATATATATATATATATATATATAAATAAACCACACACAATATTTGCGTGTGCATTCCCTTTCTTTCGCATTTTTGGACTTATGTTCATGAAGTTTACTTTTTCTGCAGATGCATTGAACAGGCTTATCTGAGTAAGACAGTGAGGGAACCAGATTCATTAAGCTCTCTGTAATCAGTAAATCTTATCACCAGATTCTCATCCAATGAAAGCTTGCAATATCCAGGAGATGATGGAGGGCTCCCAAGCCTGGATCTGTGTATTCCATCAAGCCTGTCTCTCTGCTGCTCACAATGTTATATATGACATAGCAAAAAAAAAAAAAAAAAAAAAAAAAAAAAGAACAGAAGATTATAGCAGATAGGTATACACAGAAGATGAGATTCTAGGCAGTCCCTCTTGTTTAGAAGACACAAATAAGTCATTTCAGAAACTGTCAAATATCTAGGATCTGAAACCAACTGATCTTAACTGTTCAAATGATTAATTACCCCAACAAAAATGCTCCAATCAATTTAACATGGTCATGCCAATTGTAAATTTCATATTTGTTTCTTTGTGCTTTTCTTGTGACTACTGGTTTGTACTTAGAGCAATCTGTAAATTTATTGAATCATTTCATTGTGAGAAAATTATATTAACTAAGAACCAGCAAAAAATAGAATAGAAAAGTTCCCTCTTGGTGTTTTAATTAGTCATTCAATCAAAGTTTATTTGCTTTGAAAGAATCCTTGACACACTTGGTAAATTTTTCTTTGAACTGATGTTACTGTGAAGGTTGGTTGTGTCGTTTAAACATTTGCACTACACTTTTCTTATTTTTCTATTTTTGTTGGGCTTAAAACTCTATTTATTTCGGACTGACTCTCCGCCAGTGCCAGCAGTTATATGCACCATCTCCCAAGTTTCCAGCAATGCAAAGGTAACCGCAGTGTGTTCTAGGTTTGCCCCCAAGGACTCGGTGGACAAAAGGCTGCAGATTTGTTCATCTCCTGCGCTGCGAGGGACACGGAGATAGAGAAGACGTATCTCCTGTCAACGCAGCTCAGCCCACGCACACGGCTTCGGTCAGTTGCTGTCTCTTTGGGATATGTACTGAGGTTCTTCTTCATCAAACTTTCTTTTTAAGTGTTGTCAGCATCATATGTCAGTAAGACAAATTGACTGGAGGCTTCTCCATACTTCTTCCTAGCAATCCCCTGATTGAGCCAGAAGCATAAATAAACACAAGCCCCAAAGAACTCTTCACACAGCTGTTCAAAGACCTTTCTTTTTGGTATTTATTAAATGAAATTCATCATCTTTCAGTTCTGGTTATTAAGATGTGAATACCATGATGAAAAAATATGCATGGTGATTTGTTTATTTTTGATCTACTTGAAATATGTCTTAACTTACAAAAAATGTATTCAAAATGTGAATTTAAGTATTTTTTTTAGATGCTAGATACTCATGTATTATAGGTGAAGTGATTATTCAGTGGGTTGTTACAGTGTTTTTTTGTTTTATCATGCAGAGGTAACCATGGTTGCAGAATAAAGCAAAAACACAACAGCAGTGCAGTGTGTGTGTTTGCTGAATTATTATCCAAAAAAAACTTTATTTTGATGTTCAAAATTATCTACATTTTTATTTTTATCGACATGTTTCCTCCACTTTTTTATATATATTATTTTATTTATATATATATATATATATATATATATATATATATATTAAAAAGTCATTTTAAACATATGTGGTGGAGGGGTATCAGTGCCCAGAGGCTATGATGTTGTCTGAGAATGAAATGCCCCTGGTAGGGTCTCCCAAGACAGTGGAGCCAGGACCTTTGTTCCCTTGGTACTGGGTTGGGTGCTTCAGTGGGTGCTGTCTCATTACTGGTGACTCCTGGGCTGGGCCATGGACATCCTGGCCCTGTGGGGTCATTTATCTTGTGGCAAATGTCACGTCATATGACTACTGTGAGAGTTTTTAAGTTTAAATTCTTTTACAATATTATTGTATTAGGTTTTGTTGCATTGATTCAATTATAGAAACACAACAAAGAATGAAGAGGATCTGGTGGGAAAATGGAAGAAAGTTCACATACTTGCATAATACACTACTGTTTATGCTCTAAAAACATTCTAAATTACTTCGTTTCGAGTAAATTATGGACGCTACCCACTCAGGACACTTGGAATACATTTGACGAGCAGTATGGAGGAATATTGACACGTTTTTTGTGGACTTTTATGGACCTTTCTGCCTCGGGCACCATAGACCTCCATTATTTGAATGTCAGCAGACAGCAAGAAGCCTCCCAGATCTCCAGATGCATTTGAGATATCAAAAAAGTACTCCAGAGTGTTGTTCAGCATGGGGGTGAGTAGAAAATGAAGGCTAATTATGTTTTGGGTGTACTATTCCTTTAAATCTATCTCTGAGCTTCTCTAAATTATCCAGAAGTACTGCTGTCGCACATTTACTCTCACTCCCAACTTGGTGGCCAGTTGCAAATTTAGCATGCCTTTAATGCCTTTCCAAATTACTCTTTTTATTATTTCTCATTAAAAAGCAAACATCCTGGCAATCCTTTCGCTTTGGTAATGAAAGCAAATAATTTGGTCTATTCTTCTTTAAATCCTGTTCTCATCAGCTATCTTACTTTTTTCACTTTGGGATCCATGGCTCAAGATATGTTTAGTCTACAACAGCAACCTGCCTGGCACCGCGCCATGCTGAAACATGTTTTGAGGTTATGATGCAAACCTTCATTGACAGAAATGTTAAAATGTATTGTTTAAATTTATTTATTATGCAATTTTTTTTAGCATTTGAAACATATAGCAAATGTTTGTTTGACCTCCTGCACTCCATATTAAAATAAAACAAAAGAAATCCATCATTTTCCATTTTCATACATTTTTGAAAAAGCTCCAGGGAGTCGCAAGGGGGACCCCTGTCCTAGGGGATCAGACCACTGTAGAGCTTGCTCTTATTCGTCTGCCCTTCTCTGATAGGTGTAGCTCTCCCTATGTCTTTCCTCCCTGTGTCCTTCTGGTCTGGGGTCTCTTTATCGGCCCTGGGCTCTGCAGGGCGAATCTGGGTCTGCCCACATCTGCCATTGAGCATCATTTTCCAGTGGACAAGAGGGTTGCATCCTTTCGCCTTTGGTTAGGGGGAGGTCTGCGACGGGCTGTACAGAGTATGAGGCCTTAGTATCCCTTGGAAGGGTGTTGGAATGTGCCCCTCTCAGGGATTCTTTCATTTTTCTGGTGGACTCAATTGCCCAAGTGGGAAATGAGAGCAATACCTAGAGGGACATGACCTACAGGAACCAGTAGGACCTTTTGTGTAAGCCCCGGTTTGTTCAAGCATAAGAATGTCCATCTGGTGCCAGTACTTGGCACCAGGACACCTTCCCAACCTTCTTTGACACTCAGGTACAGAGAGGTGCGGAGCTGTCCACAGATCACTGCCTGGTGGTGAATTGGATACACTGGAAGAGGAGGAAGCTGGAAAGAGTCAGCAGACTCAAGTCAGTTGTAAGGGTCTGCTGGGAACATCTGGCGGAGCCCTTGGACAGGGATGTGTTCAACTCCTACTCCTGGGAGAGCTTCTCCTAGAATCCGAGAGAGGCTGGGGGCATGGAGTCTGGATCAGTCAGCCTTAAAGCGAACGTGGCACCACCAGAGGGGGAAGCGGTTCTTTGCAAATGCTGTTTTTAGTAAAACATGTGGAGCTGCTGACCTCAAAAAAAAAAAAAAGGGAGGATCTCCTCAGCCTGGCTTATATGGCTTCCGCAGTGGGCGTGCTTGCTTATTACCCAGTCTAGATAACAGAGGTCGTCAAAAACATTAATAGCAGCAAGGTTTCAAGGTTGGATGAGCCCTGAATACCTTAGGCATCTGGATGTTGCTAGGCTGTTGTGGCTAAACCACCTCTTTAACACTGTGTGGGGCTCATGGACAGTGGCCATGGACTGGCAAAATGGAGTGGTGGTTGCACTCCATAAGAAGGGGGAACAGAATATCTGACCCTCAGCCTCTCACGGAAGGCCGTTGCCAGGGTGTTGGAGGGAAAATCAGGCTGATTGTTGAACCTGGCTTCGCTATTGTAAAGGAAGGCTCTGTGTTTACACTTTGAAGCTTTCGCTCTCTCGTTCTTTTCCTGAGAAGAGATCCCTCAGGATAAACTCTTTAAGTAACACTTCATAATGTATATGTATTTATAACCATGAGACACCAGCTTTTGAGAGAAACTACAATCTTATTTAGACTAGAGAAGTTGATTTGAGTTACAGAAGGCAGCTGCTTACCAACCGGGTTCACTTCTTGTTGAAGTGACCATGAATAACAGCTGAAGTAGCATTTTATACAACGCTAGTATGCCATGTCATTGCATTATTACATCATACACATCTGTAAATTAGGAGACATCTATGGCTGTAGCCTAATCAAAGTATTACACTGCTTTTAGATGAAGGACACTGCTCTGATTACATTTCCAAATATTTGCCACAAAGATACTGCAGGTAAATTTTTATCCTAACAGAGGAACTGTCCTAATTAGATAAATTACTTTGGTTATCTTAGTAAATACTTGGTCAGATCCACATCTGGAAGAGGCAACTGTGATGGCTCTTTTTTTACATGCAACCAGAATACGCTGGAGGGACCATGTCTCTCGGCTGGGTTCAAGGTGCCTAGGGTTTCTCCTTGCAGAGCTGGAGGGGATCTCTGAGGAAAGGGATGTCTTTGGGTCTCTGCTGAGACTGCTGTGACCTGGTCCCGGATAAGTGGAAGATAATGGAAGATATACTGACTCGCCTGAAAAAAATCCAGTGCAACTGATTGCCTTTGGATTTTACCAAATAAGGAAAGCAAAGCTCACCTTTTTTTAATCTTTGTAAATACAGATATTCTGTGTATGACAGAGTTCAGCAATGAAACAATTTAACCCATAAAACTCTTACAAAATGCATTGAAGTTGAATGTAAAATGTCAAAAGAAAAATAAGTGTGAAGCCTTTTTTCAGAGAGCCTGTTGCCTAACTGTGTTTGAAACTGGTGGTTTTGACCCCACATTCTTCCTTTGTTGGTTTTGATGTTGTTTGGTGCTTTTCCTTTAATAAGTGCTTTGCATGCCCTAAGTTTCGCTGCAGCCATTTTCTTGTTACAAAGGGACAGAGTGGGAGGACAATAAATAGTGCAGAATATCCTGGAGTGATTCTAATTGGCTGGTTCCTTGGCTCTCCCACTGTGCAACAAATTAATTATCCCCTCTCCTGGAAATCAACACGCACCCAGTCAACAAAGAAGATTTTCCTACTCTGGATGGCACCTTGAATGAAAAATGTCCCTCAACAATAACCCACAGCAATATTGTGTTAGCCACAGTGTGAAATTGATGAGCATGTTTCCTTTCATTGAGTGCTACATTACAGTGTCTGGCTGCAGCGAATCATCCATTAGTGATTGTCACCATTCAATTTGATTGTGCACCACGGAACATCCCAGGGCGGTTAGAGAGAAGCCTTGGTGTTAATTCAGACTGAGAGCACAGGCGAGAATAAGACTCTTGGGGCGTTGATGGCTGTTTGAGTGATGAAGATTGGTGTATGTGTGTGAGATACGTAGTTGTTCAAGTAGCACGCAAAATGCAAAGCAGAAGCTGGGCCAGTTTTGCAGCTGCCTTGAGTGTGAAGCATTCATCCTCCAATCTGGTGGTTTGTTACATTGTAATGTATAGAGGTTCTCTTCCTGGAAGAAAGAACATATCCCACAGTAATGCCCATAGTTCTTCTTAACCAAATCATCAGTTTCTCATTGCAGTCCACAGCCTTGTAATTGTTCCCATTAAAGCAGGAACCATCTGTAACGGGCTAACTGTGCGAAAAAAGGAGAAGTGGAGCTCAGTCTAAATGTCAGATGGGAATCTTCACATGGCTGTTATCACACCTTTCCCCATTAAAGCTGACTTTAGACTCTCGGTAAGATCATTAAGAGCAGTATGTTGAGGCTGATACAGTGAGTGTTACAAGGCAACAGTGTTTCAGATAACACTGGGGACATGATTGTAAGAACACAGCTTCTTGAGCTTCTTGTTATGATTATGTCAGGACAACACAGACATTGTGTAAGCCACATGCTTTCCCATACTCATATTGAACACATACTTCAGGTCCATGCTAAATAGAAAATAATAGTAAGAAAAAAATATAAAAATACATTTATTTCAAACAGCTTTGCAATGTTATTTTGTTCACAGTAAGAAATGTAACTTAAACATGACACTGTTGTTATAATTGACAAAAGGGTACAATGTTCTAGATATATCATGCATAACTTTTAAGCAACTGCACAACTAGACCTTTAGACAAGATGTTTAATAATATGTTTAATGTGTCAAGTAAAATTTTAAATCACCATAAACATATATACATTACACACACACACCCCAAAATAGTATTTGTTCACAGGTAATTGGGGCATGCTGTTGTAGATAATTAAGTAGGCAAAGTGAGCATAAAGCTTTTTGTAGGGCTGAAGCAGATGAAAACACGAGACTCTTTGCTGACTTAATGCTATTTTCCTTTTGCTATATACAATGTATAAACAATCCTGATTTTAGTATGGCCAGACCTCTATCATCAGAAAAGTAGACTTTGAAAGCACCATTATTATCTGTCAAAACAAAACATCCACTTGTTTTTGTCCTCTAAGCATCCACAATAATGTGATTTGAACATTTTTACACATCTGAATAGTATTTACAACAAAAAGACATCTCTTACTATAAAGGTATAAATGGTATGCTCCAAAATTTCACATAACGTAGTATTCATTGTTTTGAGGCAAGACACAATTAACAGTTTACATCCTAGGTCAATATGTGCAATAGGGGGACATAAAGGAAACAGTAACAAGTCTCGTAATGCGCAAAAAAAAAAAAAAAACAAAAAACCCCAAAAAACATTCAATAATTGAGTGTTTCCAATATTTTCTCAGGAAGGTCGAAACAAGGTATATTAATTGACAGAATATCATGTACATATTTTTCTAATATATAAAACCATATATCATTTGTAGTTTTTTTTTTTTTATGAAATTAACTCACTGGCTACAAAGAGTGAATTTGCCAATCAGGTGCAGCAGCTTAACTAATTTTAGCCTCTTGGTGTGGTAAAGACAACTTACTAAATTTTAAACCTAGAATCAGAAAGATAAAACTACTTCATGTCGCTTGTTGGTTCTAAGGTCTAATATTACAGAAAATGGTAATCTACTGAGCTCTTTTACTTAGATATTTGTCTCCGGTTAAGAGCATACTGGTGGCAGTTGTGTCGGGGAAGAAATCCCTTGTTAATTTCAAAGGAGAAATTATAAACTTTAAGATGACAGAAAAACAACAGTAACTGAATTGAACCACGTAATGAGTCTGGATTTTGTCTGCAATGTTTAGTCAGTACAGTAAAATGCAGTCAAGCCAATATGGATCAGAATATGAATATTTGTAGAATAGCTTTGAATTTATGCCATGAAGAACTTGGGCATTTCTGAAATATAAATGGAGTCCATCCAAGTACTAGACAGAATAGTCAACGTATTTTCATATATTTTTTTTTTAATCTATCTTTTAATAATCAACATATTTGACATTAGTATTTTTTTATGTTTTTAAAGAAGAACTATTCAGGTGTGATGAACTCAATACATGTTATGAACAATTTGGACAATAATATCAATCTTCTCTAAAGCATTTATACTAGCCATTATGACAGTTTTAGGTACATCATGAGTTTATATCAGAAGTTGGACATATTCAGATCAAAGGATTTAAAACAACTGAGATACTGCAAACCGCGTACCAAATCCACATAGGTTTAAAATGAGTTTGAATAATTGCAGCTATCAGCATGACACAAGTAAAAAAAATATTCTGACAAAGCAAACTAAGTATTACAATCAAAACACAATACACCGTACTTACTCATCTCTTAGACATTAGTACAATTTGGAAATTCCCTTGTGACAATTCTTTCCATATTTCTTCCAAATCCTCCTGTGAATATAAAAAAATAAAAGATTAAATAAGCATGGGGGAAGTTCAGAGCCAGATGCCTGTTTTGACATCACAATTATTTTTCAAATTGCCCCAGTATCTCATATCTATTGGCCTGGGTATCTTTGTATATCTGTCCTGACAGATATACAAAGATACCCAGGGACAGATAATGATACCCTTTATTATAAATTAAATTTTTTTTTCTGATAATTTAATATGAATATTGTTTGAGTTTTATAAAGGATACAGGAGTGCAATAGGAGTTGGTGAGATCCATTAAAGGGAAAATAACCAACCTTACCACCAAAAAATAGTGTTATCTGTTCAAAGCATTTCTGCCCTTAGAGTATTAACCAAGTATTATAAAAAGTCCTGGCTTCAAAAGATAGAACAGCATGAGACTGCAGCATGGAGTGTACCCCACAGTATGCACACGAGCCATGACAGACATTTCAAGAGAGAAATCAACATCCTGGGCAACCCAGATGGAAGTGTGAGAGTTGTCAGGTAAGCAAATACTCATGAAACATGACATAGAGTTTTTTTTTTTTTTTTTGCATGCAATCCGATTGAAGGCCCTGTTTAAAATGTAATCAAACCAAAGAATTTCTGTTATAAGCTAAGACGACCAAATCTATTTTTCTTTGTTGAATGGCACAATGATAGAATGTTTTATTACGTACTTCAAATTCAAAGTTTTACATTCACATATTACTAGCGATGTCATGAAAAAAATCAGTTCTGTTAAAAATTGAGGTATTCAGTTGACAATATTTGTATGAATTCAAAATACTAATATTACGATACTTCTCAAGAAGATATTGGTACTGATTCAAATTTCAGCTGAATAGATCTTAAATCTAAAAAATATATATAGGCAAACATCCATTTCTTTGTCTTATTTTTATATAACTCTAGAACACCAAGCCACTAGTTGACAATGAAATGCCCAAAGCTTTTCTACGATAGTCACAGGAGTACAGTGAGATGCATGAAGTTTTTCAGAGCTATATATTATAAAAATCATAATATATAATCTTTGATAATGTATTGGGATATATCAGGATCTACTGGGATAAAATGTTTTGTAAGGTATAATGCTTGATATGTATTGTATGATCAAATTCTTGCCAATTCAAACTTCAAAATCTTACTATACCTTTAAAGGTATAATTCAAAATCAACTTTTTGATCTTTTAACTGTGCTGCCAATTAGTAAATTCACAAAGCTTTAATATGATATTGTAAAGGAAATGAAAAATTTGTATCAGGGAACCCCTGTTTAAAGTCACACTGTTGTTAAGCAGTTTGGCCAGCTGCCGTTGGTCCTCCAACTGATGCTCTGGCATTCTCCTATTGGCGCTTCTCTTGCTGCTGCTACTCTCGCTGCATCTCCTGCGGCTATTGCTACCAGGCTGTTCTTTCTTTTGCCCCTTGTTCTTTATGGTGAATTATTGCCACTTATTGGGCTGATATATTGTGTTCAAATTGGCAATTAGAGGGATAATGATGCAAGCATCCTGTTCTTTAGTTTCCTTCACTATTATGTTATTCTAATACATTTTCTAAGGTACACATTTGTGTGACCATTTTTTTCTACATTTTTTTTTTTCGCTGTTGTGAACACCAGAATTTCCCTATTGTGCAACTATAAAGGGATTTTCTATTCTATTCTATTCTATCCTATTCTATTCTATAAAAGGGCTAGGAAGGTATAAGTAAATCTAAACAAGATATATCTGCAAAATCTCTTATATTCAACAACATAAAATACTTACCTAAGCAAATGTTTTCAAAATAATAATTAAAAAATAAAAATCCTATTAGATTTAATCTCCCAACACTACAGATATATTAGAATTTGCCCTTAAATTACAGCCAAACCCATTTACACAGTAACAGATAAAAACCTGTTGATAAACCAAACATTACCTGCCACATATCTGACTCACTAACCATTAAAACAACTATTTTCATTCATTTCAGATGGAGCTATTCACATACTTGGAATATATTAAACTGCACTTCCAATATTCACTACAGTTTGGTGCCAAGTGCCTTTTTCCTCTGAGCACGGAGAAGCAGGCTTGCTTGGTCTCGCAATGTATCCTGGGATATCCAAGGCTACATAGCATACACCGAACTCATCCTTCAAATCGGCCGAAAAGTAGGACGCATTTGTAGGCCTCATAATAGAGATATAGATCTGGACTTGATCTCCAGATATACGTACAGCCACCTGAAGCAAAAGTATACAGGTATAATATATATGGGGATGCTGTTTGGGATGTGGTCTCCACATGGTGCAAATACATTAAAGCAAAGGTTTCAGAAGCAAAACCATCTGCTCTCGAGAATCATTGTAGAATGTTCTATCTTTTTAAAAAAAATAAAAAATACACATTTTGGAGAACAATGGGAAAAATTAAAACAAGGCAAAATGGTGGACTTTGTGACACAATACATTGATATTGGTAAACAAGGTGCAGCGCTGAACATGGCACCTAATGACTTCCTTTCTGAATGATAACAGATACCAGGTTCAGTACCACACATCACTTTGTTTGCTTGAATGTAAGAAATCATTTATGATACAGATCTTTTCAGCAGAATCTGAATGTACCTGTATGTTTCTGAAACAAAGGCTTCACTGGACATATAGTATACCTATAGTATTATTATCATATATTTAAGGGATGAAACATGAGCTATTGAGTAGGATTGTAGTTCATTTATAGGTATGTGAACCAATTTTTTTGAAAAAGTGAAGTATGAATGTGAGCTAGTTCAATTTCATCTTTGTGCATTGAACTTTGAGCTCATTATTTTTAACTATGAATTGGCTCAACATTGCACCAACATTGGAGGACTCCATAAAAGTACTTCAGCGATTGGCTGAAGGAGGACACAAGGTTTCTAGAACAAAACCGCAATATTGTCAACCGCAGGTGGGATACTTTGGTACAAAGATTTCACAAGGCACAGTTCCATTTAGCCTTTTCTGATGTAAGGTGTGAATAAAGCCCTACTTATGGTAAATGAGATGATGACGGTTTCTGGCAATGACCGGTATCAGTGCTGATTGAATAGATAGTTATGTGGAGACCGCACCACTCAGAGGAAAGTGAAGGACACCAACCACAATCTTCCAGCTCTTGAGTCTCGTCCAAGGGATCGGCTCCTTGTCCCCGAGAACCTGGTGAGCAAAGTATCTAACATTTTCTATAACTCTCGCCTTTATTGTCATCCAGGAATTGTCAAAACTCTTAAGTGGTCCAAGCATAGTTCTTGTGGGCTTCTTTGATGAAGGATGTTAAGGAGTTTGTCTCATCCTGCCCTCAGTGTTGTCAGGCTAAGCCATCTTGCCGCCCCCCCTTCTGGGCCGTTGAGGCCACATCCCATTCCGTTACATCCTTGGTCCTACCTATCCATGGATTTTGTCACAGGGTTGCCTCCCGCTAATGGATTTACTTTGATTCTTACCATTATGGACAGGTTCTCCAAAATGGGCCATCTAATCCCCTTGAAAAATGTTCCCCTGGCTAAGGAGATGGGAGAGATCCTGGCCAGGGAGGTGTTTTGCCTACATGGGTTCCCCCAAATGACATTGTGTCAGATAGATGTCCCCAGTTTGTCTCTCGCTTCTGGAAAGAGGTCTATTAAATGTTGGGCATCTCCATTAGCCTCTGGTTTTCACCCACAAACTGATGGTCAAACTGAGAGAGCTAACCAGGAAATGGAGACCAAGCTTCATCTCCTGTGCGAGTCTGACCTATCTCAATATGAATTGAACATGCAATTCATTCTCTTACCTGAAGTACTACTTGCCTCTCACCATTCTATGTTGTGTATGGCTTTCAGCCACCATTATTCAGCATCCAGGAGAGGGAAGCCATTGTTCCTTCTGCCAAAATTGCTGTCTTAAGTCACCAACGAGTCTGGAGAAGAGCTAGATTGGCCATTGTCAGAATGTTCATGGTACAGTCCAGAACTGCCAACCCTCGTTGTGTCCCTGCTTCCGCCTAACAAGTTGGTCAAAAAGTTTAGCTATCCACCAAGGATCTCTGCCTCAGAGCTGAGTGTCGTAAGTTGGCACCTGATTTTGTTGGTCCTTTTCCAATTAGTAAGTTAATTAACCCAGTGGCCATCCGGTTACAGTTGCCTCACACAATGAGAGTCCATCTCACTTTCCATGTGACCTGGGTCGAGTCTTATGTTGAGTCTCACTTTCAATGTTGAAGGAGGGTTGCTGTTATGTTTCTGGCCTATCTACTGGTGTGTGCTTACTGTCCTCTTTCTCTCCTGCTGATTACTTATTTGGTCCTGTTGTAATGCTCCTGCTCAGTCTAATTAGCACTCATTCTCCCCACCTGCCTCCCCGCCTTCATAAGCAGGACTATGAGCAGTTGGCAGAGCCAGCTTGTCTGAAAAACCTGGATTGCTTTGTTCTGCCTTGCCCTTGATTGAGCTCACGCATTGGCCTTTGTTTTCTGGACATCGAGCCTGCTTCTATTCATTGGATTCTGTACCATAAGCTGTAACGCCCCTGATTCTTTAGACCTTATGAGAAAGTTGTCACCATATTTATGGGTTATCCAGTTATGATCTTTCCACACCACAAGATTGCTGAATTGATAAATCATGGCAAATTTGTCATATCCAGACATAACCATTCAGAAATGCAACACTTCCAATCCTGCAAACACGATTCCTCTCGAATGTGAGGGAGTGTTTGGCAGAAACCAAGGTAGCAAACATTTATGCAGTCTCGGTTAATGCCCATGGTTTTTGTTATCTGTTTGCTACTGAGCGGAAACAAAGCGGTTTCAGGAGAGCATATGGTAGTCCAGTACCATATAAACAGCAACTAAAAGAACTGATCATTGCAATTATGCTTCCTTAACAACTGATAGCAATGAAATGCAAAGCACGCATGAGGGCAGTGAACTTACAGTTAATGGAAACAATGCAGCAGACATAGCAGATAGGTTAGATCATTGTAACAGAGGAAAGCTGATGAAAAGGTTGAGTGAACGAGGTTACTGGTGTCCATATATGCAGGCTTTGCTTAATAAGATTTTAGCCAATGTAAAGTATGTATGTGCACACAAGAGGGACCTTTTAAACACCTGGTGAATGACTATGTCAACACAATGAAACCAGTCAATGATAAAAGATATATGATTGTTGTCTTTGACCATTTCAGCCATTGGGTTGAAGCTGTTCCTTCAAAGAATATGGGGGCAGACATCACATTTTTGTCAACTGAGGTGATTCCAAAATTTTGAACCAGAATTAGAAATACTTTAATGATCCCAGGGGGAAATTATCTTTTGTTACATGCTCTGGATATACATTCCCATCAGAAATCTGTTCTGATAAGTGTCCGGCTTTAGTGCACAAAACACTAAAATGTGTGATGGAAAGGCTGTGAATTAAGCAGCCGCTGGATGGAGTTTACCACCACGCATCAGGCCCCTGATGATTCCACAGAATCCACAGTCACTGTGCTTCCTCCCTCATGTATTATTCATTCTTTCACTTGCGATCTTGAAAGATCTATTCAACGATCCCTGACCACCAACCCCGATCAAGGGGGTGGTCCTTCTAACCATCTGTACATCTAATCCTTAGTCCAGTCTCAGGCTATTCAGCCTCATTCTTCGATATTTTCCTGTCTTCCTATGGTGTATCGCACTATCAACTTGCTCAGCCGTTATTTCTGATGGCCTTCCCTAAATAAGAATGTCGCTGGTTTTATTACAGCTTGCCCAACCTGTGCTCTAAATAAAGCTCTCATCAACCCCATACTGGCCTACTGCAACCGCTTTCAATTCCTAGTCCCTGGTCTCAAAGAGCCTTGGATTTTGTCACTGGTCTGCCCATTTCCCATAATAAAAAGGTCATTCTTACTGTTATTGTTTCTCCAAGGCATACCACCTTATTTCCCTTTCCAAAACCCCTTCATCTGATGAAACTTCTAAGTTAATGTTCAGTCATGTTTTCAGACCTCACAACATACCCTTTGTAATCAACTCTGAACATAAGGCTCAGTTCGTTTCTTAGGTTGGGTGAGACTTTTGCTCAGCTCTGAGTGCATAGCCTTGTTTGACCTCTGGATATCACCCACAAACTAATAGACAGTGTTAGCGCTTGAACCAAGAAGTTGAAAAGACCCTCCATTGCGTTTGTGCTTCTAGTCCAACCACCTGGAGCACCTCTCTGCCCTGGATTGAGTATGCCCACAAGACCTATGTCTCCTCTGCCACAGGTCTCTTCCCTTTCCAAGCCTTTGTAGGTGATCAGCCTTCCCTCTTAACCTCCAAGTTTCCAGAAGCTACTATTACATCAGTCCAGTCCCATCTCCAGTCCCACCAGGAAATCTGGCAGAGGGCATCAGAATTCTAGATGTAATTGGTTATGGTATACACCTAAAGATTTAACAGCAAAAGATTGTTTCATTTGCTCTGGTGCTCTTGGAGGAGGTATCCCAAATGAATTTAAATCACGATGAGGTCCTTGAAGGAGTGGAATCCATTATAGTCAGGGTTGCAATCAGCAAAACCATTGAAAAGATAAACTACATTGACTATAATCAACAGAGAATGTTTAACTTTAAACCAAAAAGTTATATTGCAATACATGACTAATTATATGTGTAGTTAAATAAAGGGGGGACTGAGGTATCTAGTGAACTCCTTTACTCACACAAAGCCAGGGGACTGAATGTTCAAATGGAAAAGTCAGCTTATAGACAGAATTTAAGTTGACTGATTGAGCTTTGAAGAGTTAAGCCAAAGTCTCAGAGGAGTGACCCCCAATAAAATTGGCATCTTAGTATTTTCATCTACCCATGTCTCAGTTAGAAACAAAGCTTAATTACTCACCAAAAATTAGAATTTGCTGAGAAATTAAATTGTTGATTAAAAATGATTTTCCTAAAAGAGATAATGTTAAGTCAAGCCAGTTTAACAATTGTGGTGAACATTATCTCCCTAGATGGTTGAGATCCACATTCTATAGTTTTCAAGTTGGATCGTTTACTGCAGTTTATCTGTTTAGCTTTGCTTTTTATGGCAAATATTACAACTGAGGTTCTTAATTTTGGTGTCCCAGCTTTTCCTGGAGAGAAAATTTCTCATAAAGTTACCATCAAGACTCAATGTATATTAAAGAGAAGTAATTTGAAGTTCATGTAAACAAACACTGCCATCTTTCTTTGCATGAGTAGGAGACATTGGTGGCAGAAATTTGCTGCATTTAGATAGTTTTGGCTTCAAAAAGGAGTTGACACACGGTTCAGATAGGAGATGCTTTCTTTGCTGGTTCCAAATTCTTTGCAAGATTCCAAAACACAAAGGAAGGTTGTTAATTGTTTCACAGTACAGTGTTGCAACTTGCTTTTAGGGACATGAAACAGTTTGAGCTTGAGCAGATATTTATCTGCGCACCTAGTTGTTAAATCAAAGGCCTAACATCCTGCTAAGATGCTAACTACTCCCTACTCTTTGCGCTACATTTTGTCAATGATACAGAGCTGAATTTGACTATTGTAAGTTTAAATACCACCTGCAATAGAAAGAGTAATTTATTGAAAATATGACATAGCGCCTTTCTTTCTCAAAAATAAACACAATTTTGGGGGGTCTTAAAAAATCATTCACAGGAAGAAATTACAGATACTAATACAATTTATAAAACATGAATATGTGGAAATACAAGTTCAAAGGATAAGTTAAATGTCTCATAAAACATTTTGTAGAACCTAATGACTGCTCATTGTCTCACTTGATAATAAGACTCATGTGCTTGAGGGAGATAACCAAACAAAAATTTCCCCTTTGTTATTACTCTTACATGCTGCAAGATAAAAGCTGTGTATCACTTGTTTATGATTACACTGAGTGAATTTTATACGACCTACGTAAGTGAGTTCACATCTAATGAGACATGTAAATTTCACTGATGATAGCAGTTATAGAGCTGGTGCAATAATTTCTCAGATGCATTTTTTAATGTTTCATCTTAGTCAATTCAAATAATTTCTGACCAATTTATGTAATTATAAATATATTAGAATGTTGTTGATTACTGAAGTTAATTGCTTCTGAAGCTGCAATAATTCATCCTTGTTTGCAGTTACAGAGCAATGCCATAATTCATCTAGAGTTATGTTTCCACAAGCATGATGAATGCAATGTTTACTCTGATGTGGCTTTGGATTCAGTTTATAACTGTTTTAAGGTTGGAAGTTATCTTTAGTTACTATACTGTTCACTATTTTTACCAGGAAATTGTTTAGGTTTCAATTATAGAAAGAGTTGTAAGAATACCAATAAATAATTAAAAATATGACCCCAAAGTCAGCAATGATGCCCCATTGTAACCATTTCAGAAGCTTAATAAAAATATACTAAATTTTAACAAAAGCTAACGATATGGAATTTAAATAAGAAAATAAAGTTTTGTAAGAAAAAAATCTTTAACTCTATTCTAAACTACCTAACCACCTAACCACACCCTTGTACTTATAGAAAGGGTTTAGTCCTCTTAAATGAGTCTAATAACATTCTTAAGTTATTTACAAAACAACAACATATGAATCTTTAAATATAACAATATATGCGGAATATTCATCCTGATAGTGGATTCCACTTAGTCCTTTTTGAGGTTAAGTAAAATGTCCGCTGTCTGTACATGTATCTATCAATCCATTCATCCATCTCTCTATGCATAAAATTAGGATAAAGCAATTTATCTAACAGTCTTGCACAGACTTGCACCGGCCAATCTCAGCTCTGCTTCTTCACTAAAACAGTTTCAGTTCATCATATTTTCTCATCTCCTAATTTTTATACTTCGGCAATATCAGGAACAGCAGATACTGATTTTGATGATTGGTAATCAGAGATCGGCTAAGCAAAATCCTAATCAGTGTATCTCTACTAACAAAAGTGCGCCAGTTCGATACATGAAGATTTACAGCAAAACAAGATGCTTGAGATTTCAGGTTAACACCACAGAGGTTCTGCGCAACAAGCACACACGTGTTTTGGCACCTTAGTGGATTGGACATGAAGAGGACACCGTATTGGAAGTGGACACATGGCTTGATGTTACACAGGGAACATTCATGAGTGGGAAAAATATTGATTAATTTAATTCATGTACAAATACAAGTATTTATCAGTAGATTTTTTCAAACAGAGTTACTGAGGCCCTAAACTTAGACTATTGGTTTATTTTCTTGAAATCTCCTTTCGCCCTTGGCTTGGCGCTCTTCACCCTTGCCCTAAATGTTGACCTAGGTTAGCAAACTTTTGCTGGAATTCAGTGGAGTTCATGTCACATCATCTCCATCTCTGGAAATGAATGATAAATGACAGAAGCCATGTAGGGGCGAGAGTAGCTGAGAGTCTCCAAGCAGAAGCAACAAAATGTGCCAAGATAATGGATATGTTTTAAACAGGGCTGTTGGTCATGAACAACAGTAGGGAAGGAGAAGGAGGAGAGAGATTTGACACAGCAAGGACAGAATTAGAATATCAAAAAAGCTCCTAATAGTTTTGTAAGAAGTAGCAAAAGATTGTAGAAATATCAGATTTAATTAAAAATGAAGAATACCGTTATTAGTCTCACATGGAAAATCTTCACCTTTAAGCAGCATTGGTAAGGGATATAGATTAAGTGCTGGCATACAGTCATTAAGAATATATTTGCTTAAAAAGCTTCCTGCTGTAAGAAGAGAACATGTGTCAGCATTATGTTTAATGTGATTTAACAGAGATATACTTTATGTAGGGTGGGTGGAGGGGGGTTTGCCTTTTTTCTATTCAGCTATGACCAGAGGTGAGTAGAGTAGCCAAAAATATAAGAAAATGTAAGAGTAGCACTACTTCAAGTTTCAATCAAGTGCAGTAAAATTAGAAGTAGTCATTCAAGAAAATACTTAAGGACAAAAAATATTATTGTAAAAAGGCTGCTCAAGCTGGCCTACTAAATAGGGGTGTACTGATACAATCTTTTTTATTCCTACTGATATTTTATATTGGAGGGTTAACTGATACAGATACAAACCGTAGGTTCTCTTGTTACTTTTTTGTAGTGTGAAATGTTACATAAGTCTTGATCAAGTGATATTATTCAAACAACCAGAAATAGTCAGACCCATTTATTTGCAACCATTAACAGGGCACAATCTATTTTCTGTTGGAATGGATGAGACAGGAGTGAAAATCCACCCCTGTGTCACCCTCTATTTCCAGTAATTACACTAGCCTTTTGTAACCAATCTTTGCTGAGCTTGGATCAGATAACCATGAACCAGATTGGTTCTTACAACCATTTACACATCATGCTAGCACTGTTCCTCACCTCCTATAGGCGGCCGATGATACTACAGCTTTCAAGGCGGGAGTTACACATGCAAAAATGTCGGCAACCATAACATTCAGAAATTTGTGTTTGTTTATATTAGTTGCTCTCTGCATCATCCCAGGTTGCACCACGCTCTTTTTATGCCATTTATTGTTAATAAGCTGCGAAGAAGTTTGTGTTGTGAACAGGTGAGGAGACCTGTAAATTGTAAAGCTGACTGTATATAGGACATCATGCAGTCTGCTCATGCACTGTTTGTTATCAAAGATCAAAACCACAACTGATACGTGCCAAGCCCTGTGGTTGAACTAGTACCAGATTTAGCGCGGTTTGCTTGTGTCTTGCATGGTCCAGTTCAGTTGTGTTCCATTTCACTCAACATTTTCTCGGTTACTGTGCTAGGACCGTTCTTGGCATGGTTTTAAAAGTGTAAATGGGGTATACTACAGAGCACAGGTTTAAAAATTGTAATAAACTTGTTTTGAAGCATTTATAATCACTGTATAATAATTCAATTTAGGTCTGACTAGTTAAGATTTTACACAAAAAGAAAATGATTTATACAATTCTTGCCTTGCAGAAACACAGTTTTAAAGCCTTCGAAATCAGTGTACAGTCATGGCCAAAAGCATTGAGAATGACAAAAATATTACATTTTCACATGATCTGCTGCCTTCTGGTTTTCATGTGTGTATGACAGATGTCATCACATACAGTACAGAAATGCAATTGCAATCATATTATGAGTAACAAAAGCTTTTAATGCCAGTTGAATGAGTGCTGATAGCAGTCCATTCTTGCATAATCAATGCTTGCATTTTGTCAGAATTCCTAGGTTTTCGTTTGTCCACCCGTCGCTTGATGATTGACCACAAGTTTTCAATGGGATTAAGATCAGGGGAGTTTCCAGGCCATGGACCCAAAATCTCTATGTTATGTTCCCTGAGCCAGTTAGATATCACCTTTGCTTTATGGCAAGGTGCTCCATCATGCTGGAAAAGGCATTGTTCATCACCAAACTGCTCTTGGACGGTTGGGAGAAGTTGCTCTCGGAGGACATTCTGGTACCATTCTTTTTTCATGGCTGTGTTTTTAGGTAAGACTGTGAGAAAGCCGACTCCCTTGGCTGAGAAGCAACCCCACACATGAATGGTTTCAGGATGCTTTACAGTTGGCATGAAACAAGAATGGTGGTAGCGCTCACCTCGTCTTCTCCGAACAAGCTGTTTTCCAGATGTCCCAAACAATTGGAAAGGGGATTCATCAGAGAAAATGAATTTACCCCAGTCCTTAGCAGTCCACTCCCTGTACCTTTTGCAGAATATCAGTCTGTCCCTGATGTTTTTCCTGGAGAGAAGTGGCTTCTTTGCTGCCCTCCTTGAGACCAGGCCTTGCTCCAAGAGTCTCCGCCTCACAGTGCGTGCAGATGCACTCACACCTGCCTGCTTCCATTCCTGAGCAGACTCTGCACTGCTGGTAGCCCGATCCTGCAGCTGAAACACTTTTAAGAGACGGTCCTGGCACTTGCTGGTCTTTCTTGGGCGCCCCTGAGCCTTTTTGGCAACAATGGAACCTCTCTCCTTGAAGTTCTTGATGATACGAAAGATTGTTGACTGAGGTGCAATCTTTCTAGCTGCGATTCTCTTTCTTGTTAGGCCATTTTTGTGCAGTGCAATGATGACTGCATGCGATTCTTTAGAGATAACCATGGTTTACAGAAGAGAAACAATGATGCCAAGCACCAGCCTCTTTTTAAAGTGTCCAGTGGTGTCATTCTTACTTAATCGTGACAGATTGATCTCCAGCCCTGTCCTCATCACCAGCCACACCTGTGTTAATGGAGCAATCACTGAAACAACGTTAGCGGGTCCTTTTAGGGCAGGGCTGCAATGACGTTGAAATGTGTTTTGGGTTCATTTTCTAGGCAAATATTGACTTTGCAATTAATAGTTGTTACACTGATCACTCTTTATAACATTCTGGAGTATATGCAAATTGCATTTATAAAAAAATAAAAGCAGAAGACTTTATATATTAACATTTGAATTATTCTCAAAACTTTTGGCCATGATTGTAGATTAATCCAGTTGCAATCTGACTTGTCCAAGTATTACTCTAATATCCAGATTTTAACACAGCAGATTATCACTATAATGCAGATTCAGTGAAACACAGAAGTATCCCTTCAAAGGAATGCCAAATCACAAGCACCAAATGAAACACCAGCTTCGGCATCTGGCAGCTTTGATGTACAGTATTGTTCTCTTATGCAAATAAGCAAGACTTTTTGGTACACCTGACAGATAACTTTTCCTCTTTTGCTTTATTTTCCCTTTGGTACCCAACAGCAGGACATGTCACCTTTAGCAGAAAAGGATTTCCCTCAAATAAAGAGCCACAGGATAATGAAAAAGTCTTAGGCTTTTTGACTTTTTATTTGAAAATAATGTTATACTAATATTCCTCCTGAGCTGTGATTTTGGACATTTTGCATCAACATAATATAAATCATAAGTTTTACTCTAATTTCATTACAACTTAATACAATAAAGCCAATATTTCTCCAAACTTCACTGTGACAGCTATCAAGAGCTCACAGCTGTAGCTTGTAAAGTCATTTGGAGTGAAATGAGGAAACACATGGGCACATATTTTGGCCATGGGTAATCTGATCCTGTCCAGAGAGAAATTGAATACAATTCTGAGCACATGAAAATTGCTTTAAAAATATTCCTTCAGCTAGGGTGACCAGATGTCCGGCTTTAGGCCAGATAGTCCGGATTTTCATTGCACTGTCCAGCGTCTGCAGCAGCATCCAGCCAGACGTCTATTTGTCCTCCTTTATGAGGCACGGGGCTTGCAAAGCAATTTTTTTCCCCCATTTTTGTTTGGCTGTAGCACAATATCCAATCAGAATGAAAAAAAAATGGATTGATAATCTTGTCTAACTGGTGATTAGCTAAGAGTTGTGCCGAGCCACATAATTATTTGCTTAAAGAGGAACATCGTTTTTTTTACATTGGCCCCTTGATTTTACGTTATTACATCATGTTCTACTCACCCATATTAGTTTTGTGTCATTTGGAGCTGTTCCGAAGATATTTGGTTTTGTAATCAAAGTAACGTCTTCCTATGGGCAGTTGAAGGCACAAACTAAACTGTTCATAATGTACGCCAGCATTCATAACATGCAGGTGAATTACTGTCCCCTTAGACATCCGTGGTTATATTTTGATATTTATATATTTTTTAAACAAAGCGGTGTGTATGACGTCATCCGCGCACCAGACTGGAGTTGTGACAGGGAGCTCGGGCCACAGGCGGATACACTCTACCCCTTCTATTCATTCGGCTAGCTAATCTGAATCGTTCAATTCCATTTCGGGAGTGAGATCATCTGTGGTAGTAGCACTAGACATATTCCAGGCATGTGAGTAAAACTAGCAGCAGTCCAGTGGACAGGATGAATGACTGGTAGCCGGTGCGTGTGGATGACGTCATACACACTCCATTTTGAACAGCACAATTTATTGAATAAATACAAATATTAACCAATACTTTTGGCATTCTCATTAAGCACCCTCAAAAATTGTACTGTAAATGAGGGTATCCAGATTCTTATGTACACTTTAGTAATTTATTGATATGCTGCATAATATTCAACTTTTTGGTGCTGTAGAAATGGTCACCCTACCTTCAGACCACCAATAGCAATAGTGGGACTATTTAATCTGAATTAGTTTAGCAGTCTGAAAGCAATCATTCCTGAACAACAACAAAGAACCATACTCTAATGTGACATGGCTCTCCTCAAGCATGAGTTATTATTACATGAATATCTCTCCCCCAAGACATATAGAATATAAAATCTTTTTTTTTTTTTTTTAAGAAGATTTAAATGTTTAAACAGGTATCTGAGGCATTGTTTGAACTAGAGCTGTGTTAAAAGAAGTGATTTTCCAATTCTGGAGCAAATATTAATAATTCCAAAAGATAAGTTGATATACAGTACCAAAAATGAGTAGGACCTAAAAATAAGGGAGGATATGGGTTAGAGATGGGTGAAGTTTGCTTGCGTGAGGGAGAGAGAAGCTAGACCATGAGCTAAATGAAGGGGATTTTGAAAGATGAGTGGCTTCAGAGAAGGTGAGGCCCCCAAGTTGATTGGCTGGAGCTGAATAAGGGACATTGCAGGTTAAGCTGATAAGGGTCTTCCAGCTTGAATTTTCGCTTAAGCTTAAATTCAGGGAACAGCTAAAAAAATGGTTTTAATGCTGCCAGTCCAATTTGAGATCAAACTGAAACAAAACAAATGGGAAGAGTTTCTAAATGTTGAGAATGGTAATTAAATTGATTCTTGATTTTCAAATCGATACCCAGCACTAATTCCAATTTAAAGGTGATTTAACTCTATTTGTTGTGTTAGCTTATTTACCTAGTTAATTACTGCATGTCTGCAAGAAAGACAGATGTGTAATGTTGCTAAAGAGCCACAAAGCAGTTTTAATTTGGTGGAGTTTTTACTGGTCAAATCTTTAGTATCTGTGTGCTGACACTGAATTCTCTCAAGTAAGGTATTGCATTTATTGTTTCAATCTATTTATTCTTTTTTGGCTTTATTATTTTTATTCATTTTTAGTGTGACATTTAATCTGAATATTTAAGCTTATCAAGGGTTTTGCATCCAAGAAAATCACAAAAATCTGATTTTGGTCAAACTGAACTGAGTTATTCACAGTATTACTTAGACCAATGATGTGGATGAAATTATTGTTGACATCAGAAAAACATCAACAGAGTGTTGAGTTTCTGTATAGTTGCATTACTGAAAGTGTTTTCTGTGACATAAACATCAAAATATTTACATTTAAAATGAGGATCTGATATATTCAGAGAGATTTAAATGCCATGTGTGAATTCAGAGGCTTGGTAAGATCTAATTTGATCAGAATAAGGTAGGATGCATGTTAATACTAGGTTTTAACCAGCCTAAGGGGCTAGGGGATCTCAGAAATTAAAATAGTCCAAAATATCATCACTTTCAAAAATACAAAATGTATAAATCAACTACTTTATAAAGATATATAATATTAGTTTGGTATGACTTGTACGGACATTTGTATTTTATCCAAGACCAGGTAAAAAAGAAACTGGCACCAAGTTGATAAAAAATAATTAAAGATTATAAATAAACTAAAGTGTGCTTTTGATTTGATCCGCCATTTCTAAGACCAAGAGGTTCAATGCTCTACTGCTCTTTGGCAAATAAACACATTTGTTAGTGACCCTAAAATGAGCTAATTTGTCTCAGATCAGCAAAGACTAGAAAAGGTAGAAACAGCTGAGAAATGAAGAACAGCAAAGTGCTGAGTGGTCAAAAAAAAAAGGCCTGCAGCCCCCATGTCCGTGTCAGAAGCACTGCAGTGCTACTTTTGTCAAACGGTCCACACTGTGTGCCGGGGCTGAGTGGTTGCCAACTTAAAGGCTTTACAGAAGATGTCACACAAACCAATCAAAAAGTGAACTTGTCACAGTGATATCTGGGTCCTGTGCAGATGCTGTGGTTGTGCTCTATGGGGGCAATTTGCAAAAATATGACATACTACAATGATAAAGATGTTCCAGCTCCTCGGACGTGTGCTGCACTTCAATGCAGCACAAGCTGGAATCACTCAAAGAGGAGCCATTAAAGTAAGACTGATACAATAGAGCTGCTTCAGGCTTCACCAAATGCTGTTAAAATGCATTCAAATGCTAAGCAGTGTATTTTTGGGGCAATAAAATGCTAATCACTATCAGTCTCTTACAGTGACAGTCATCCTTTAAATCCTGTTTTAATGGATTAATGGTTCACAGTACTTTGCAGATATTATTAGTCTGTATTTAATTTGTCAAAAAAGACAGCAACTAAATAACAGTCTTTACACCCCAGATCCTACAATATAGCTATAAAACGTGTTTAGGATATGTGGAAATGAGCTTTTATTACTTAATATGTGATATACCTTTTTAGAGTATTGCTTTTTTGGGTAAAATTTAAAAGCAATACATCCCCTTAAAAAATATATATTTTATATATAAAGATATATTACCACAGAAAGAAACTTAATGTAAGGCAAAGCAAATCTCATACTGTTTCCTCTGTCTAAATACAGGCTGCTGCAAGAAACAGCAAATAATGGTGTTTTAAAAGTGATTACCTCTGCTTCTGCCTTCCAGCTCTTTTTCCATGAGTTCTTTCTGAGACGGAAATTCGCTTAGCTTGACCTTGGACATGGCATCGTTTTGACCTACTGTGCTTATCACCTCTGGATCCTTCTCATGGCGGTCCTCAGTCTCCACATGGATCCAAGGGATTTTCCTGAAAGAGACAACATACCAGCAAAGCTGTTTATGGGCTTTTTATTGAAAATGCAATTAAAGTCAGCATAGTTTTGTTTGTAGTTGCACAAACCTTTTGAATTTGTAGATAAAAAATGCAGCTATACCAACAAAGACCACGCTGATGAGCATAAGCATTGCAGACCCACTATGAATTGAGTTTGAATCAACTAGTGGTGCTGAAAGAAGAAGAACATTGAGAATCAGATATTTATATTAGATTGCAGATATATTCAGTCAATAATCATTAAACTTGTAAATACTGAAAGCTTAAAATGTAACAAACATACAGTAGCTCACTATTGTCCTTTGCATTTTTACTGCATATCATAATGTTAAAGTAACTGTTTGGCAAAAAAAAAAAAAATCTTTCCAAAACACAAGAAATAAGTAGCATATTGGATTTCAAGGTGGCATATGTTTCAGAAGGGTGCAATAAACATATGACAAAAAGTGAACAAGCCGACACTCGAGGTGATCCAAGGGGTTGTTTGTGAGAATGATAGCTGTTAAAAATGTTTTAAATACTTTTTTTTTTGTTTGCAGAGTGAAATATTTGTTGTATGTGGTCTTAGAAAATACAAAACATCTGTTAAACAATGCTGAAAACGTCGTCTTTCTGAATGTCACCCGTATTTTGTGTTTTATCACAATTTTTGTCCTAAGTGATCATTTACTATAATGGCTAAAAACAGGCGGAGTTGACATGAAACAACACTTTTTAAAAATCTCCCATGATGTGCTGGTTTGCATTGTTTCCAGGTCACTGCATTCAGACATTTTGTCTTAACCTAAAATATTTTTCCATTTTAGCTATATAAATAAATCACGCTATTGTTGTCCACAAGCCTGATAGATAAAAAAAGGAGATTAACAAAATAAACCACTTATTGCTTCATAAGATTTTAAATTTTCCATTAGATTGTCTTCCAGAAAAATAACCTAATTGAACCTGACACACATAGTCCGTTTAAAAAAAATGGACTGTGGGTGTTATTCCCTTAAAGTGTAAAAGAAACCTTTGGGTGTCCACAGGCAGTCCCAGAGGTTTTTCATGACATAGCAGCCTATGCATTCTGAGATGCAATATTCAAAGCATTACTCCTCACCACCCATCTTTCTCTCCCTCTGAGAGAAGACTATGAAGTGTTTGACCTTTCAGGATCATTTTAAAGGCAACCCAGACCTTTGTATGCAGACACAAATGAAGACAGATCCATCGGTGGATGAAAAGGGTAAAGCCACGCAGAGCTGATCGACACATTTGTGCAATATGCTAATGACCTGGTGACCCTGCAGATTTCCTCAGTGCATACCAAATGCCCTCCTCGTCAGTCACCTAATCGATTGACCGGTTTCAAACAGAGCTACTGTAACGCAGCTTCAGGTAAAAAAAAAAAAAAAGAGAATCTGAAACAAAATAATGTTACTGTACTTAAAGTTGTTGTACTCAAGATAAAATCTGGGGTCAAATAGTTCATAGAAAGTGGATAAACTTGTGAAACTATAAAACTATAGACACAACCTAGTATTTTTTTTATCCACCTGCTAAAAAAAAAACAATAGCTGCAGAGTTGTAGAAATTATTAGATTAGCTTATGTTCCAGAAAGACTTACCCAATGTTTGCTGAGTCATGTACACAATAATGCGGATATTTGCCTTTAGTTCGAACTGGATCAGGCCTTGGTTTAGGGCAGTGACAAAAATATCTGATACCTGTTTTAAAAGGATAGCACAGAAGTTTTGTTAGACACAATACAGTCTTATATTTGCATCTTTTTATTTTAGAATAATGTATCATAATAAGAAAAAAATATATAACTCAGGAAAAAAGTGATCTAATGTATTAAATCAGAGACTATATTAACAGTGAAGAATAGATATACAGACCTTTCCATACCAAGAAATATGACTAAATTAAGAAGCCCAAAAACACTTGCAGCCCATGAGTGCCTAGAAAACCTCTCAGCTAAGTGGCTCAATGGGTCTGGCTTAGCATAAAAACGGAACATACTTAAGGGTATTCTTGTTTTGACTTGCAGGAACAGTACCAGAGATGGCCGGGGAGGAGTTTCTTTTTAAATTTGCTCATAAAAATAAAATAAAATGATAAAAAGGGAAATTGCTAAGAATAATAAAGTCTGAGGTAAGTTCTTTCATCTTGACAAAGCTTCAGTTTAAAAAAAATTACAAAGGCAATGCTCTTTCTGGACCTATGAACTCTCTTTAGAATTACCGGGCCATTTACACAGAAACTAATAGATATTTATACAGAAAAATAGACGTCAGAAGAAGCGCAGATTTTCCCTCTGTAAACATACCTTAAATCAAAGATATAAATGTTTTCAAACCAGCTATCTATATTTAAACTAAAGAAATATAAACAAAAACTGTAACAAAAAAAAACAAATATTAAAAAGTGATTAGAGCTAATGATATTTTGTTAATTTTACAATGCATTCCTACTTTTTTACACAATAGTTACTCACTCTTAAAAGCTTTAATGATCTTACTTTATATATATATATACACACCACTTTTTATGATAAGAAGTGAAGGAAAAACTCAAACTTCCCAGATTTCTCTCTGAGCTCAATGCCTCAGCAAGCATATGAAACATCCCACAGCGTTTATTGCTGCATTTTACTTTTCTTTAAACATAGTTCCCATTATGTTTTTAATATAGGCCTATAAAAATTCTCTATCTGTTCTGGTTTGAGATGCTGCACAGACTCATTAAGTGAAGCTTTGCTTTATAGCTGTGCAGGTGTTTTTTTTTGTTTGTTTGTTATTCATTTTAATACCTTTTCATAATCTGTCCAAGTCAAATGTGGGAAATTGTTTTGTGTTGCACAGAGACAGAAGTGAAAAAAATAAAAAAAATAAATCTGCACTGATCTGGCCACCCTGCACAGTCAGAGCCTCTATAGACAGCCATTGTGACTTAAAAAAATTGGATTGGAGATTAAAAAATTGTACACAACTGGTGTGTTCAGGCCTTAACTGGAGCAATGGAATCAAAGATGTCTGCAATTTAAGAATAAAAACCAGCTAATCTAATGAGCTACAGGGTAAAGTGGAATAAGAATAAGCCTGGGTAAAGGTGTGAAATGTAATGTCCATGATAACAAGCTTTCTTCTAACATGTCTTTTGGTAATTAGAACAGTTGGAAATTAAAATAGTTTCAAAGTAACCAGTAAAAGGGTCTGATAGGGCAACATCAGTTACAGAAACATTAGAAACATTTAGACCTTTACTGATGATCAAGTCCAAAGTTGGCAAGTTGAGTTTAATACAGTATTTTGCTTTAAACCAAAACTTTTAAGCATATCACACAATGCTTTGGCAACTTTGTCTTCAGGGTTGTCAACATGTACAAAAAAAGTAGTCATGCCCAATACATATCACAGATAAAAGTATATTGAAATCATAAAAAAAAATCTATTTTGGACTTTGGAGGCCTATAAACATTCTGAAACAAGGCTTGAACGGGGTACTGTACTGTAGTTGGATAGCTGGATAGTCAAGACATTCAGTCACCTAGGATGACTTTTCTATACAGTAATGAATCATTAAACAGAGTAAAAGGTCTTCCCCTAGTCTGTTCTGATGGAGGAAATTGTATATGGGAGGTGTGGTTATTTTTATTTTTTTCATCTAGCCATGTTTCTATTACAAACATTGAAAGATTTTGCTGAGTAATTTTCTTTGATTAAAAATATTTTTTTACTTTTGCAGGGAAAAGGCTTATTTAGATTTCTAGACCTGTTGTATCTCAGATAAGCTGAACATATTTCAGCTTTTCTAAATTTCTCTTTTATTTTCTATTGCATGGATAGCAGCTAATTTGATCTGTATTCTTTCAAATCTGTAGATTAAGGCCTTAAATCCACAAAATAGCAAGGATGGAATAATATAAAACAATTTCCCCACAATAAAGGCAGAATAAATAACACAACATTTAGGGTAATATACAGTTAGGCTTCATAGGAACATGTTATATTTGATCTGCTGTGTTAGACTTTATAAAACAAAAAAGGTTCAAATGTAAAACCAAAATGCACATCATTGCTCTTACTGTATCCAAAGCCTCGTCCCTCCTTTTCTTGTGCTCACTTAACATTTGCTCATCAGGCAGAATAAAGAGCTCAGCTGTGGTTGGAAGTCCCGGATACAGAGACACCATCAGCTGATTTTCAGGAACCCCTGACACCTGTGGGGACAAGACAACAGGACTGACAGATTTAACCCTATTAAGGAGATTCATGTAAGTCATTATAATATCCTGTGTAACTTTATAGCAACAATGGCTGATATCACCTTTAATTCACACCAGTTATTCACACTAGTGACCTGTCATCCCAGATCATCTCAAAAAAGGATCGTAGAGGATATAACATGATAGCTGTGTGGTTATTATTGCACAGGGGTTTAAAATAGTAATGACCCTGAAAGCTATGGGGCTCCGATGTTGGTTTCAGGATAGATCTATTGGGACTTGATGTACCTGTGACAAAGCTGTCCGCACTACACGGCCTATGTCCTCCCTCCACTCGGGGATGTCAGGATTGTGCTCATCAAGAGCTGGTGAAAACGACAACAGCAGTGACCTGAAGAACTCTAGAAAAAAAGAGTGAAGATGTGTATTAGAAAATGAATGTTACTTCTAGTTTATTTTTTGATTAATATGATGTTCGGATTTGTCTTTCTTCATTTAGAAACATACGCCTTAAGTTAATTGCTCTTCCAGACTTCATGTTCACAAAGCGAGACATTTTATTCATTAGATGAGCGTACACTGATAAACACAAAGCTCTGACCGAGAGCCAGCACACATCCCCGACCCCCAAACCCCACCCTCTCAAATAGCATATTGTATATTTATGTAACTGCAAATCAAGTGCTTTGAAGTCTATCTTTTCTACTCACCTTTAACGGTTATAACTTTTGAGTCTTCCAATACGGTGCTTCCACAAGCAACTTGGACTGTGACCTTGTTTTTTCCTTCTCTGAGAAACATGTGTGAGATGCTTCCTTCCAGAGTTATAATGGGCTGAATTTCAAAAGAAAAAGAGATAATTTTTTGAGAAAATGCTGAATAAATACTACATATATGCAGCCCTTGACATGCTGTATAATGAGCAGTTGCTTCTGCGAATATAATCAACAGGATAAAAAAATATGACGATCCATTTGAGCCCGATCCGCCAAGAGAAAGCAGCCACATGCAACATTTTACATTTTCTCGTGGGAAAGCTCTGTAGGTTTGCAATTTTAAATCATTACTGTGGGGCAAGGACAGCAGAGGAGTGGGAGAGTAGAAACAATGACAGTAAACTGGACAAAGATGAATGCTGAAAACAGTAGTAGTAGGAGGAGAGGCTCCCTCACCTCGGAGCTGTTTTCAAACCACCAAAAGAAGGTCAGAGTTCTTGTATGGCTAGGCCAAACTACGGCAGTCAGATTAGCTGCTTTCTCCTTGGAGGCCACAACAGGAGCGGAGAGATAAACACGATCCACTGGACCTTGGGTAGTAGAAAAATACATCAGCATATATACATACATGCATCACATTAATGCAAAACATAATTACCAAGTATTAAATTCTTCACAAGTATTGTACATTTTACTCAATTTGTGTGGTTTTGCATGATCAAACAGTGATATGCATAGAAGTGTTAGGAGTATGAGTGAAAGGAAATTGGGCAGCATCAAAATGTGACTACAGGAAAGCGAAGAGGCTTCATGCTATATGCACTGGTGAAGGAATGAGTAATGATGTTACTTATCCACGTACTAGTGATGTGCAAAAAAAGTGTTGTGCTGTCAGATCCCAGGTTGTTTTCTGCAGTAGCTATCACTCGGTAAATCCCAGTCATTCTGTAGATGTGCTTGATGCCATCGTCAGTCCTGCTTAGGTTAGAGTATGTAATCTTGATGCCGTCCCCAAAGTCAAGCTGAATGCTGGTGCTGGGAGACTCTCCCTATGAATACACAAGATGACACAGAAGCTGTCATCATGGCTTAGGTCAGGACACTTCAGTGAGACCAAGTACAACTGGAGATAGCCCAGCCCGTTACTCAAGTGCTGCACTTGGATGTCCATTGAGCTTTGTCACTGACATCATGCAGGTAACTATGGATGAAAAGTGACATAAATCCAACTGAGAAAATAAGAACAGTAAAAGAACTAAGAAACCGAAAAGGCCACCCAGTGACCAGAAGTATAGAAAAGTTTAAAACTACAGCTTTTTTCAATTAAAATAATTGAAAATACATATGTTTCACTATATTGTATTGTTGTGATTTCATCATCTGCAAAATTACACTAGCAGAAAAGTTCTCGGGTGCAATATCTGGTTATATTTGTAATCAATCCTACTTGCCAATAACACAATGAGCCAGTTGGATGAGTTTGCATATTTTTGTGTGCTCACAATTGAAATAGAGTTGCAGGTAGCAACTCAGGCTAAATTGTGCAATGATATGTGTTATATTCCTCTATGGCATATCATAAACTACTAGGAGTAGAAGAGTAATAGAAAGTCAAATAGTAAAGGCATGAATGTAGCTGGTTTTGTATTATTGACCCTTCAATTAAGACACAAGGAGTGTCTTTAGTTAAGTAGCTGTTTTTTATTCAGACTAAAAAGAACTTCGGAAATAGAAACCAAAATCTGAACAATGTGGAAGATTATTAAGCAAAAATAAAAAAAAATAAAAAAAATGTAATGATCTGTTTAAGGGGGAATGAATACAATGTAAAGACATATGTGAGTACTTATCACAGAATGCTATTGTGAAGCTAATCTATATGTAAAAAGCCTTCAAAAGAAGACCCTTCTTCAGCCCCATTGCTACTAGGAGTGGCCTTAGGCAAAATGACCAGTACTCTTTTGGACTGTAGAGATTACAATTTAACAAATAACCCATTGGACTTAGGAGAAATGTTGCAGTGGGCTGGACTGTAGAAAGCAGGCATTCTCTCAGATGAACGTCAAACATGGAAATCAAACCACAGTGGTGCTATAATGCTATGGAGGTGTTGGGATATCATGGCTTTTATATCTACTTAATCAAACCATCAAAATTAATCAAAATACTCTAAGTTATATTGTCTTATGGCAAAGAGGAAATGCCTTTTAAATTTGTGTTTCAAGGAGACTTCAACTCAAAACATACCAGTAACTGAACAGTATCTCTGACATTAGTCAATTTTAAAGCTTGGGAGTTGACATCAACCAAGATCTTTTTAAGGCATAAACAAGATGCCTTAAGGGTCCTTAGGGTATAGCTAAATTAACCTGGGCTTAATAGTTCATAGGTGCCACAGGTCTGCCAACTTGATGCCGTATGCATGAGCAACAATTAATCATACCAATCAATATTGGTTTGGAGGTTCAAAATAACTAGATATTTAAGTGTTGTTTATATTATACACCAATACATTTGTGTATGTGGAAATAAACACTGCAGTTTTTCTGAACAAAACTATAGGTTAGAATGACTAAATTTCTAAAGCTCATAGAGAGGGATGAGTTAGAATGTAGGAAAAAAAAGCATGAGTGAAATCTTGGTTAACTGCAATCATCTGTAATGGCTTCATCAAAGCAATCAACAATGCTATTACTGTTTAATTTTCTCCTAATTTCTTGCATCCTTTCTTCGGTATAAATGATCGGCTATTAATCCAATATTTTACTGTTAAACCAGGTTAGTATCTCAGGCATTCATAATCAGATTATCGCAGTTACTAACCTGTGTTTCTCTCCAATAGACGTTCCTGCCTCAGATGCCCTAGCCACTGCAGCCACTGCCACTGCAGAGCCGCAGTCGGTCATAGTTTGAATAAAAGCTTTTTAAGTAATCCACTGTCTGTCTTGCCTGAATTCTGGGACCTACTTTCTCGGCCATTACAGATCCAAATCATGTGTGAATTTTAACTAAAGGTGTAAGTCACAATTTGGTGGAAAATTTGCTGCTTGGCAGAAGTCTGTGCTCTCCAAGTACTTTTCTAGTTTTATGGAATCATGGTTCTATGATTAGATGATTTTTCACATAGAATATTTCAAGTATGTTCTTAAATGCAGAGTTGTAATGTAAATAATAGACTGTGATGTTATAGTATAGGTGTGATAGATTTTTATGGTAAACACATCGAAGTTAATCGTAAGATATAGAAATTACATAGACCTAAACACAACGTGACAGCCAAGCATTAGTACTGTAAACTGTGGACCTCATTACATTAAGGTCTTTGATTATCAAAGGTCTGCATGTATTGAAACACATGCAAACTGAGTAGTATGTGCAAAGCTGATCATACCAGGTGTACATTGATATGCTAGTGTAAAATGGGTGGTCTGCTCTTCTTGCGGTTTTGCGCCGGGCGGCTTTTCTGCTCTTGGGTTGATTCGCGGTGTGTTGCATTGCGCGCTGTTGGCATCGGTCTTGGTGGGGTGAGGCTGCGCTTTTGGCCAGGGGGATGTTTTGGGGGGGTCCCGCGGCACTCGCTGTTGGTTTGCGGCGGATGCGCATGGGCCCCGGCCGCAGGCTACCCGGGGCGCCGGCATGGCGGTGGCTGGGGGGCTTCTTCGTGGCTGTCTCTCCTCCTCCCTTGGTGGGGGTCTGATTTCCGGGGCTGGCCCCTCCTTGGTGCCTTCGCTCTTGGGGTCCCTTTGGGCGCTGGACTCAGTGCTCTGGGGGGTGTGCCTCTCCGGCTCTCCACAACCACTATTGAGCATTTTTTCTATGGCTAAAACTTTACATGCACAAGTTCACCCTCACAAACAACTACAGGTGCTAGGCTTCAGGTACTTGGAGATTCACTTCCAAACAGAAACCCCACATTCATATCTTCAGGTAACACAGAGTACGTGTCAGACTTAATAATATTACTTTAGCGATAGTTTCAAGGTGTTGCTTTATTGTATGTCTCGTACCATGTCTTTTGGTTGTGCTGTTCTTTTTTCATCTCGTTACAGGTGATGAAGCAGACTGAAAATGTTTTGTCATTGTCTCCTTTCTATCTCCTCTTTCTTTCATCTTTTGTCCTTTTTTTTCTTTTTCTTTTTTCTTCTTCTGTTTTTCTGCTCTACTTACATTGCAGTGTCCATATAAACTGTAAAACTCCCTGCATAATTATAATAAAGCAATTTATATGCATGAAACAAGTGGAGCAGTATGGCAATTGCCATACCGCTACACTTGTGAAAGTAAAATCTGTTGGGCTCCTTTTGGCATCAAGACAATTATTCTTATTGCCACCTTGCCAGACAGGACACTGTAAAAAAAAAAAAAAAATCCAGAAGATTTTTGACTGAAAGGGAAATCTTAAACATTATATATTGAAAAATATCTTCTTCAGGAAAAGAAGTTATGTTCATGTTAAATCCTTTCATTTGTCATTTTTTTAAAACCATAATATATGTGGGAGATGCATTTATTTCTTGTGCATCACCTATCAAACCTGGGTCAAGTAAGTAAGCTTATGTTGGCTGATATTAGCCAAGAAAATGGCAACCAAATTTAATAGATAACCACCCAAACCAAAGAGTTGCCTGAAGGCCAATACGCTTTAGTGAATTTGTTATTAATAGAGAGCCTTTAATATCACCATGGCCTTGGATGTGTTAAGATCTCTGCAGCTTTTGGATATTGAGATGACTGCCACAGCTCAATGAGAACATCTCTGTTTTGCTAAAATTTTGCCCCAGGCAATATTGGCTAAGTAGACAATGCTCACGCACGACTGATGGGGAGCTTGGCCCTGATACTGTAGCTTCACTGGCAGTGGCAAAGGCCCATTACAAATGCAGCACTCTTAGGGGGAGGATTGTATAGTTCGGGCTTGCAGGTGCTTGGCCAAGCTTTGATTGATTCACATAATTTTTGCACGTGTGTGTCTCTATGGGCTGAGGAATATGGGCTGACAGCAAATAAGTGAAGGATTAACCAGTTCAGTCTCCCAAAACACCCTGCCCCTGCCAGCAAATCCATAGACTATCCATAGCCAAGCACTATAGCAAATGTAAAGAGTGGCTTCCTCCATGAAGAAGTGAACTCCAAGTCAAACCTGCATGAATGAGCATGCTTTTAAACACCATTGCTGGGAATAATATTACAGTAATAGTTTACTGTTTCTTCAGCCAGGCCATCTAAAGGTCAGTTTCCTTCAGATGTTTTCCAGAAAATCTTTGGAAAATATGGAATTAATTCAAGTGAAGTCACCAAATAGGTTAAACCTAAAGGTAATGTAACACATAAATCTATATACATGTTACATGTAATACAAACTACACAACTACAGTTGTGTAGTTTGTATTACTGTTAACCCAAATTCCAGCACAGATTTTGCATGTTCTCCCCATTGGTGCTTGGGTCTCTCTCTGGGTTATCCTGCTTCCTCCCGCAGCCCAAAAACATGACTGTTAAGTTAATTTTCCTTAGGTGTGAGTGTTTGTGTGCATGGTTGTGTGTTTGTGTGCCTCTGTGTTAATATCACCTGGACCACAAATATAAGGGGAGACAACATTCCTGAGCTCAGGCAGGAACAGCAGGGAATCAGTGTGAAAACAGCGGCCGGCAGAGCTCCATAACCGGGACAAGCCGACCAGCTGTGCCCCCCATCGGAGCTAAGGAACCATATCACTAGAGGCGACAGCTTTCTGCTCCTAGCTCAGCAAGAGAGCTGAGGAGCACAGCGGTAGTTCGGAGAGGCCTGCAAGGAAACATAGCACTCAGGGCCCGGAAGAGACTAAAGCTGGCCCGGGTTTACATCGAGGCAGAAAGAGACAATGGCAGGCAAAGGCTAGCCTCTAGAGCACGGGTAGCCAATTAAAAATCATTGGTGTTCGAATAAAGAAATTCATCATTCAGTAAAGGTCCGGAGACATTTTTAATTATGATCTGTTACTCTAAACAGAATTTAACACTGAAATAAATTGACGGTTTTTATGCATCCATGTTATACATTGAATGTTCAAAAAAAAAAAAAAAAATAGAACGTTTTTCCATTTTAAATTTAGAGAGCAACAATCATTTAGTTCGTTATATAGACAATTTCCTGATGTTATAAAACACCTGAAATGACCGTTTTTTTTTTGTTTGTTTTTTTCTTTTTTATGGCTTAATGAGAGAAGTGAGCTTTATGCTGCCCTGCAAGGCTTTTAAACCCGGGTTTGAATGGCGGCAAAGCCATTCTCAAGCACGTATCAAGGTGCTCATTTACGGAAGAGGATTAGTTCCACTGAAAAAATAGAAAAAGTTAACTGATTTTTTAATTTTAGTTCAGTCAGAATTCTGACTTTAATCTCAGAATTTCGGATCTTAATGTAGATGGGCACCATAAAGGAAGAGATGTGGGAGCACTCAGCTTCACTGACAAAGATGTGAGTTCTTGGGCAGGCCAGTAACACATTGGTGGAAAATGACGGAATTAGGTGACTTTTTACGTGCCTGAGGGGTCCCTGGTGATGCTATTTCATTAATGCAAGAGCAGAAGGTGATTAAAACAAGAGAGCTAGTTCAATCTCTAGAACAGACATGGCTGGTTTTCTAACTGACAGAATTCAGCCAGAATTCTGAGATTAAAGTCAGAATTTTCATTTTTTCCCATATCTAACTGAAATATTTAAAAAATCAGTAGACTTTTTTTTATTTTTATTTCATTGGCCCTAATCCTCTTCCGTACACATTCGTGAGCCTGGATCGATATTTATTTTTGAATATGTTCATGGTAGGGAATCCTGCTTTACAGTACTAGGTTGAACCAAATACTCAAAATGTGCAGGGTCACCTTTGAGCACCCCATTTGACTTTTCTTTCATTAGTTCTTCCAGCAGTCCACACTTTCTCTACTTTCTTTTTCTCTTCATCTTCTCCTTCTTTCCCACTGCCCAGCTTGCAACAGGTTTGCCTGCTTGGTCTAAAAGTGGCTTGCAGCAGCGACCCAGACTGACACAGCTCATTGGCTAAGGTGTATCACGTGTAGCCTGGTCCCGCTCGCTCTGGAGGGCTTTACCATATTAACAGGAGAAGCGGCGCAAGTGAAGTTAGACACTCTCATTGGACCACATGCGGTAATTTATACATGCTTTAAATCAGGTGGGTTCTGGATTAGCCAGCAGGTGGGTCCGGATCCAGAACGTGGTCCGCTAATCCCTGACCACTGCTCTAGAGGCTAAATGCTGGAGATGAACAATGGACCACTAAGGATTTGAGGAGCCTGCAGCCAGACTGAGCACAGGGATAGGATGAGAGAATACATTAACTCATCCGTGTGTGTGTTGGAGGTAGGAATTGAAACAGTCTTTCTAGGGCTAAATTAAAACAGCTTTTTAAGCCATTCACAAGCCTATTAAGAGAATTCCCCACTTCATTCTTTGTCAAGATCATTTTCTCTATCTCCCATTTTTATGTTAAAAAAAAAGCTAATCTCTGTGGCCTTATTCACTGAAACAATGGTTAATTCATGATACTTCCTCATCTCCTAATTTGTATACTTGCCAATGTAGTATTTGAGACAACAGTATTGCAGAATTTATGGATTTGAAGCTATGATCTAAAAAAAAACCTTGTTAGATGACATGAAAGATTACACACTTTAGCTCTAAGGGGCTATCATTTATCACTGACAATTGTCTGTCCTTAAAACACAGTGAAACATGTTTTATGCTTAACTTTTACTTATGGAAAACCACATACAAGTATTACAGGTTGACAACATATTATATTTCCGTACAGATACAGTAAGAGACATTTACTCTTGAAAGCTAGGCAGTAATAAAAAAAACAAAAGAAATCTAAAAGAGCTGGAACAAACACAATAAAAGTATTTTTTGAATTCTATTTTGTTTGTTGTAAAAATACTATTTACCTATTTTGCTTTCTAAGTAAAAACTGGGATTTTTTTTTTCTTTTGCATCCACTAATTAAGTTGTTTTGTATTTTTTAGAAATGTGTGTTAAACACGCTTCAGAGTTTTGTGATATAACAATCTAGTCCCCATGATATCTGTTTACATAAGACAGCACTAATGTGTGTATATTAATAATTGATGTTCTAATAAAGTCCTCGACAAAGCAAAAACACCTTAAGAAATGAAATTCTCTCCTCACATTGAACAAAACAGTCATTACACACAATACAACTTGCAACAAATGAACAAACCGGTCTCTGTTAGGGCCCCCGAGCTTTTATCAAATGCTCATCAGGCACACAGGTTATATATTTTCATTGTTTTGGCTCTTACATAAACAGCTACAATCCTCATGAGTATTGAGAGAAATATCCCTGTTCATCCTTCCCTTTAAGTCTTTGGATAAATCCTAATGAGATTCTGAATAGATCACGTCTTAATTATTTTTCTGGTTAACTTGACTGCAATAAGCCATTATATTGCTGTGTTGACCAAAGCACTGTTTTTAGCTATGTGTGAAATAAAACAGTTGTGGAGTTCCCCAGTGCTGAAAACATTAAACAAAAAAAACAAAAAGTTTTATAAAAATGCCAGGATTTTGGGATCTTACTGTATTACAAATTCTGCAGGAGAAAAGTAGAACCTAGTTTTGCACAATGTTTAATCAGCTTATTCAACATATGTTGAAAATATATCAAATAAAATTTCATATCAAAAACCAATGATAAACCATTGAATACTTCCCTTATTATTATAGACATTCTTACCAACATCTTATCCAAGCCTATAAAATTAAAGAAAATTAAGCAAAAGCAAACTTAATGAGGAAGCTAGTCACTCACCCATGTTGTTTCTCTCTGCATAATTAGGTATGAAATGAATGAAATCCTGTTGCATGCAATAAAGGTCTTTAAAATCAATGCCTGACCAAAGCTACGGCAGTTCAGAAATTCCCTTAATGCAACCAATAAAACAACACTTAACAACATTTAATAAAACAGAAATCATGTCAAATTCTTACTCACATTATCAAGGTGGATCATAAAAGTAACATTGCTTCCAACGGTGGCACTGAGCTCTCCATGGCTGGTGGACAGATGGAGGCCCTGGGGTGCTTTGGGTTGACATGCCACTCTCTTGGGCGAGTACACATTTCTCCCTCGCTCCTTACAGTTATTGGACAAAACCTTACGGTATCTTTTAAAAATAAAGTAAAAAATAAGCATCCTTAAAAAATAGGCAACATTTCTACTTTAAATTTTAAAGAGCAAATGCTTCCCTTTTAACACATATTACATTGACAATTTCTTATATTTAACCACTTTTTAGAAAAGCAGTGAAAGTGTTTTATCAGCACATGAGTATACATACTGTAATATATTCACTTTCCAAGTGCCCACTTTCTCTCTTTGTTTATCTTGAAATAAATAATGCAGATGATACTTATAAGATCCCTTCGTCTTTATTTTGAGTTATCTAGATTGTAAATTATCATTTTCTTTTTTATATTCCAGCAGATCATAAAACATGGCAAGAGAGAATTATATTTTTTCAGGGACTTAACGTTGAGACGCACTTACCCTGTGCTGTTAAGGAAACTTTGGCTGGAGCTGCAGCTTTTAGCCACACCATTTGGATTATACCAAAAAGCAGGAGAGCACTTTCCATCTGCCTGACGCTCCCACCCATAGTCACTGCCAAAAGAATTTGATTCAATAAAAAAACGCAGTACATCATAAAATTATAAACACTGCTTCTCAAAATAATCTACAAGCTTTTGTAGTGAGGCTAATTTTTCTCAGTTAGAGCTTCATGGAATATTTTAAGACTTTAACTGGAGACACGATTGTCAGACAAGCAAGATCAAAGAGAATTTCAGATGAATGGATAAAATAGATTTAAAATTCATTTAACGATCCATTATTAACTGAATTCTAATAAGTAATTTGACATTATGCAAATCAGAAAAGCATGATGAAAGTTCTAAACTCCATCTAAATTTTTCAAGATATAATTAGAGTCACACTGCAGTAAATGTGCAATGTACTGTGGATACTAAAACACATGCAGTTTTTCCAACTGATACTTTAGTTTTCCTGTCACAAATGTTCACAAGTATCTTAATTACATTCAAATGTATTATAATCTCGAAGTTGCACAGCTTGTAGGAAAACAAAAAAAATAGTCATTACCATTCAAAATCATAGGCTGTGCAGAGGCATGGCTCTGAGGAGTAGATCCTGGAATAATCCTGAGCCAACATGCAACGGTTGCCAGGCCGGCGCTTCATATAGATCTGCTTCTCACCCATCACACAAAGCTCTCCCTTTTTACATAAAGTAAATTGTGTTTTTTTTGTTTTCTTTTTACAAACATGAATTCAACAACAGGTTAACATTTACAAGTAGTGTGCAATGGACAGGCATGAAAAAAACATCCCTGTTACCTTGTTGTGCAGGTACCACGTCTGATAATCTCCATCCATGCATCTCCTGCTAAAGAGACCCTTGTAGTCAATCTTGATAAGCTGCCACTCTGACCGGTGGCTGAAGTGTCCAAAAAAGCTGAAAAATGAGACATGAAAATACATTTTTTCCCACCTGGGAGTTTGCTGAGGTACAGACATAGACTCATATCCCTAATATGTAGAACTACGTTTTGTTTAATACAGACGCATTATGGGAACATTAAAATGTACTTATTTTTTCACTCACTTCCTTAGCCAAGTTATACACAGCATTTAGGTTTAAAATATTACTTTTTCCTAATAAATGGTTTAAAATCCAAAATATAAGCTCAATTAATTAATGTTTAATATTTATTTATTTTAGTTTTTTTTTTTTTTTTTGCTTTAACAAATGACACATTTAAACTTACAATAAAGCCTCATCAAAATTACCTTGCAAAGTATTCAAACCCCTGAACTTTTTAATCTTGTCACTATACAACCACAGAACTGTTTATCTGTTGGTAAGTGTATGAGTCCAACACAAATAATGTGCTATTGTAAAAGTTTTCAATGTTACAGCTGAAAATCTGAACTCTGTGGGGTGAATTTGTATAACTGTTACCCAAAATCCTGTCCCCCAAAAAAGGCTTTTTTTTGGTGCAAAAACATGCATATATTTAATAATCTAGAGTATGACAGCATTAGGATTTGCAGCTTCAATTTTCCAGTTTTGCCACAGATAGGTCTGCAGTTTGACAGTGCAGTTTTAGCAATTGAATATGCTCTAAAAGTAACAATTTTACTGTAGGTCTGGCAGCATGTTTAGGACAGTTGTCCATGTTTGAAGGTAAATATGTTACCTTGCAAGCAATATGAATTATCTCAAGATTTGTGAATTCACAAACTCTTAGAAACATCTTGGCAGAGGCCAACTTATGCATTAGCCTCGATACAGAAATGTTTCAGACCATGAAATGTAGGGACATATATGACTTTAATGCATCAACCAGAGGCAGAATGTCATAAAACGGGGCAGATGGACCCAGTATTCAAGGTGAGACAGCCAGTAGGAAAGTTCTAAACGTTTATTAAAACAAACATAACTGAACAGAAGCACGCTGCTGTTGATCTGCGGTTCGCGGCTGCTGCAGGAAAGGAGTTGGGGCACCGCCCAATCACTGACACACTGGTTTAGGGAGAAACACAGGTAAGTGACCACTATCATCTGAATAGAAGATGATTATTAGAGTGAGTCACTTACCTGGTTTAAAAGATTGGTCCACTCAGAAATGGACAGATCCGAGTTCCAGGAATCCATCAGAGTGTGAAGGCAAGTTCCGAGTCCAAGTTCAAGCATCCAGATTAGACCGAAACGTATCTTGGAGGACAGGTTCAGAGTCCCATGCATCGAGCATCCAGCTCAGACCAAAATGCACCTAAGAGGACAGGTTAAGAGTCCTGTTCGTCGAACATCCAGTTCAGACCGAAATTAACCTTGGAGGACAGGTTAAGAGTCCTGTGCGTCGAGCATCCAGTTTAGACCGAAATTCATCTTGGAGGACAGGTTACGAGTCCCATGCGTCGAGCATCCAGATCAGACCAAAACACACCTTGGAGGACAGGTTCAGAGTCCCGTACGTCGAGGATTCAGTTCAGCCAGAAACGCACACGGAGGCAAAATCCAGCAGGAGTACAACTGAGGTTCAGGCGGGCAGATTAGGCCGGGACAGACAGGACCAGTTGGTGAGAGGGAACGGAATCAGGAAAACAGAATCACTAGGGAAATGCTGAAACGCTCTAACCAACTGGTTAGGGAAAATAACTCACCTGAGGACACTGACTTGAAAATAAACTTCTCACTGGAGCAGGGACAAGAACCTTGGAGCTAACTAAAATTAACAAAACCGACTGGCCGGGGAAACAGAAATCAAACAGGGAACAAACAGAAGGCAAACAATGATCTAGCCATGATAGCTGAAACTGGGCCCAATATAAGAGAAACCGGCAAGTGGATGAGTGATGATTAGGAGCTGGACAGAGTTAAGCAGGAGAAAGGCATGAGTAATTAAGGTAGGCTATCAGGGCAGATCATGACACAGAAGGCATGAGCAAGAAAAAAAAAAAAAAACATAGGTGTGCGGGTTTTAGCTGGAATATGCTCTATTTCTTTTTGAAAAACATGCAAAAGGACACAGTTTTTGCCTTTGTGAATAGGAAGGTGGTTGCACATTCCCCGCTACCAGATTTGCTAAGTTTGATTTATCAGTTAAATCCAATAGTTATGAAACAAATCAAGCTGATACTGCTTCTGTGATCGGTTAAAAACTCAACATGGGAAGCAGGTGCCCAATCAGGTCCAAGCATTGTACTCAATGTCCCTCCCTTTTGTGAACACTTTCTAAATGATGCTTTCCAGATTGATATGTATAGCTCAATTTGAATTCTACACGGTATCAATCTGGCTTATGCCAGGTTAGTAACTCTGCAGCCCATTTGCAAACCCTAACAGTCTCCTCCAGGTCTGTCCTGAATTAAGCTTCATCCAGCTACCCTGTTCCTGCAGAAGAAATGCATACCCAAGGAGTTATGCTGCCACCACCTTAGATTACAATGGGAATGGTATGTCCAGGGTGAACTTCATGGTTGATCTTTTCATTTTGGGCAAAATATTGTACCTTGGTCTCACCTGATCAGAAAGGAATACCATTAAATTGTGTGAAATTCCTCTGTCTTTGCAGTCTTTATTGTTCACTTTTATTGTCCAATAACTCTTAGGGTTGGTTATGGCTATCAAAGGGGAGTGAACATTAATACAAACACAATTATTTTTGCATTTTTTTTTTACACATTTACCCATAACTTTGCATTGGACTATAAATTAATGGTATAGTGGAGGATTTTTGTGAATTTTTGAAAAGATCCACTCTCTCCACTTTTAAAAGAAAAATGCACATTGCACGACCCCTGAACCTGCTTCCGAGAGGGAACGTTTATTAAACACGTGCGAGAGCATGCACGAGCCCATTGCTCCTCATGCACGCTCTGTTTAAAAGTTGCTATTGCATTGCTCATACAAGCTTACTTTCCAAAGGAAGATTTGCAATTTTTCAACTATGTCAAACTGAAAATGGGGATGAGTTTCCTGACCACTTATTTTGATGATCCACCCAGAAAAAACATCCTCCACTATACCTTCAAAATCCTAATTAAATATACTATTCTTTGTGGTGAAGTGATAAATGGGGAAATAATTTATATGAAAATGATAAAGACCTTAAGTAAAAACTTCTGATGCAATAGTGCAATAGTCTGCTGTCATTCAATATATATAAACAACACCTTCCAAGGAAATGTTCACCAATGATTGTGGCAAACCAAGAAAATTGATATAACCTAAATCTCTAACTAAGCTCTTACCACTGAGTGCCCAGCTAGATCAAACATACTCACCAGCAACACAGACACAACAATACGCCTTCAAAACCAATGCAAGACAAATGTTTTATTGTTATGCCTGCTCATTTTAATGTGAAACACTTGTGGATATTTTCTCTTTAAACGTTAAAATGAGCCAATTCTTCAGTCTTGATATCTACCTATTCAGTACCTGGGAGTATTTGCTTACGTGATAATATGATTGTCAGATTCAGGCTCCATTAAAACGCCATCCACATACAGAGGCACCAAGGAGAAACTGTGGCGATCCCATTTCTTCCCTTCATCAAGACTGATCCTGCATAACAAAGACAATATCTGTCAGTGCATCAAACCCCCTGTAGTCCAGTTTATCTTGCAGAAGTGGGGAAATTTATTGTTTATTTCATGAAGACAGCATCAAATCGTGCATGTATACAAACCATACAGCTGGTAAACAGTAAAGGTGAAATATGATTTAAGGTCATTTGGCTTTTGCCATGTTTGAAAAATGGAGCGCCATGGCTTCTCTTCTTTTTGAAAAATTAACTTGACAGCCGACTGAACAAAAGAACAAATGTCCCTCAGCCCAGGTAATGTTTGAAGGTGACAAAACATCAGAAAGAAAGGTATGACTCAGATTCCAACATCAGAAAAAGATTTAGGGGTTTCAAATCACTTTTCTCTGAGCTTAATCACTTTTGACAGCATTGTAGTGTGCAGGGACATCAAAGTAGATAGTGTTACAAAGCTCCCACAATGAGGGACTTATGAGGGCATTCTGAGTCTCATATTTCCATCCTGCTCCACCACTCATTTACATAAAAGCACTCAAACCTTCATATCCAACCAAGAGTACAAAGCTGTAGCACACTCTCTTCTGCTGGAAATGACAGCTCTGAAGCCACACTGGCGATACAATAATCACCTAAAGTTTGCCCATCAGGATTTTAGAACATTAAGTGTAATCATATGCTGATCCTCCCCCCCTCCAAAAAAAATTACATCCAGGTAATTTTCCACTACACCTTCGCACCTACAATTCCCAACTCTGGTATGCTGCCTGTAACAACGTGTGATACCCACCATAGTTGGCGAATTGGCGTTGATGCATGAAGAACTGCGAGCAAAGCACCTCCATTGTCAAGAAACCAAATGTTGTACTCTTCATCAAAAATCTGAATTAATTAGAAAAGAAAAGGCATGACGTCCCATTTTAGTGTCTCACGCTTTTTTTTAAAGACTTCAACTGTTTAGCAAAAAACCTATAAACTCCTCTTACCTGTCTCCAACTATTCCCTGCATCAGATGTAATAAACATCCCAAGGTTGGTAGAGGACAGCTCCGTTCCAATGTTTCCTGAGAACAAAGGCAAAAAAACAACAACATACAGTGTATACAGTGCCTTGCAGCCACAAACTTTGAGATATTTTTCTAGGGGTTTTCTGTGAAGGACAAACTCAAGGTAATGCCTGATTGTGTTATAGAAGGGCAATGATGCAAGTTTTTTAAATTCTAAAAAAATGAAAATTTGAAAGGTGTTGCATGTATACACCACATGTTACTACACTGTTACCCCACAAAAAACAAGTGCAGCTAATATAAATAAAATAAAATTGTCTGACCTATACTAAGAATCTATATGTCAGAAAATATCCTAAACATATGTTCCATAACTATATGTTTACATGCGTACCACCATAAAGCATGGTGGTGGCAACATCACACTGTTGGGACAACTTTCTTTAGTAGAAAGGGTAGGTTGTCGGAGATTAGGAGCCTAGATTGAGTTAAACACAAGCAATCCTAGCAGGAAACCTGTTTTTGGATGAAGTAGACTTGAGACTGCCCAAGTCTTGGCAGTATTTGAAACCTTATCTTCACAGACACTCTCTGTCCAGACTAATAGAGATTATGCTTTTTCGAAAGAAAAATAAGTTAAGATTTCAGTCTCCAGATGTGCAAGCTCAGCCATAAAATTATGAATTATTCTTGTATTGTTATTAACAGACAAATTTATGGGACATTGTGATTTTAACGTGATGAAATGTGAAAGGTATTAGAGGTACTAATATTTTAGCACGGTGTAATAAATATATATATATTTATTTATATATTTTTTTATTTTCTATTCACTCATCTGCATCAGTGTGTTGGTGTTTCCTCATTTTTCACAGGAGAACTAGAACAACCAAATATTTGAGGCCCCTAAAACATATTCAGAATTCAAACATTCTGGATCTGATGCCAGTGACAGAAAGGGGACAATATGCAATTCGTTTTGAACATTTCAGCTGTCACGTGGCAGCAATACAGTCATCTGAGAAACAAGGAATGTGCAAAGTCTCACTGCTTTCAAATGCACAGCTATCTTTTGTTCAAACAACTGTACCTGTGGCCACAATGATTCCTGGGACAGACTTCTTGCTTGTGATGGGCCCAGATGTGTAGGGATTCTCTGACATCTCCAGATGAAGATGCAGCGAGCAAAATGGCTGTCAACAACACAAAACAGCGTTCGGCTGAGCTGAGACACAGTGTATCAAGATCTTAACAGAGGCGGCTGTAATTAGCGCTCCTTTCTTATGATTCTTCCCACTGAGAGAAAAGTGCTAACATTTTCAGAGGTCGTTTATAAAACAAAGATACTTTGATCCTCTCATCTCCTCTCCCAGAATAAAAACAGGAAATAGCTGAGGGGACACGGAGGGCATTTGAATTGTTTCATTCCAAAGCAAACAAGGCATGTAATTAAAATTCCCCAAGATGCACTGATAAAACTCGCAAAATTGATTCAAATCATTTCACTCATCTTCCTTACTGAAGCAAACTAAAAAACATCAATACAGCCTTTCAAAGAGCAGAAGCTGTAGGATGGGGGTGCCATGGTGGGCTGGTGGGGGGGCTGGTATGCCGACAACAGCAGAGTGGTCATTTGTGGAGCACACTGAAAGACTGTAACCTGCTATTAGCTGAATAATATACATTTTCTCTCTCTAAAGGACGGACTGGCTGGATTAGAATCCATAATAATGGCTGAATAACAACATAGCCCCTTAATGTAATTCTGTGTAATCTAACATTCATTAGTCCAGCGTGACTACAGGTAGTAAATTGAAATCACAGAGGTTAATGGAAAGTCAGGACCTCAGAAAATAATTGTGATGACACCCTGTGCCTAACACTACTGATAATACAAATATTTCCCTCAGCAGCCAAAAAAGGCATGCTGATGCTAATGCTGGCACCTGGCCGTGTACTAATCTCACTCTGAGAGAGAAAAAACAAAAAACAAAAAAAAAAAACATAAAAACCTAAGCACAACTGATTAGGTTGAAATATACTTGACAATATACTTGTCATGTTCTAGCACTAAAGAAAGCAATTGTATATATATATATCTTGCCTAAGAGCCTCAAGCTTACCAGAATGCAGTGAAGGTTGTTTCCAGCCACATCTGTAGCTGGAGCTGGTAGCAGAGCCCAGGTTTGTCCTTTGTTGTATGTTATGAAGGTCTTTATGTGATTATCCACTATTTTGTTAGCAAGATACATGCCGTTTATGCCCTCAACCTGAAAAAAAAATTGTTAAAGTAAAGGAAAAAAGTGAATAAAAACATTAAAACATTTTGAGTATTTTGATTATCAATTTAAAGGTATCATATGGAAAATCAAACTTTAAATGCAAAATTTTGATATTATTTATTTATTCATTTATATCTTTTGGCTAAGATGTTTCATCTGTGTTTTAAATAAATGTCATGCACATTGCCACGTGCATTTATGCTGTGCATTTAATACAGCTTAAATCTTATGGCACTTTTTCAAAAACAACACAATGTTGTGTAAATTGGTAAGGTAAAATATTGATAACCTTAACTAAAATTAAGTGACACAATTTGACCTCAGTTTTCACTTAATTTGTGGATAGAGTACACAATTTTTCATCTAATCTCTGAGCATTATGAAGACCAAGATAAAGGCATGGCAAGGAAATTAAACAATATCCAATGCTCGGAATATTCTGAAGAAAGAGAAATGCTGAATCTATTATTTGAAAATAAAACGAAAATACCACTACTGATAATCTACTAAGACATGTAGATGTGCAAAAAGAATACAGAAATCCATGTAAACACTGTTAAATATCTGCATCTCTTTTTAAAGGTTGCAAAAAACATGAGATTATGGCAGATGTACTCGTTCCAGCATCTATAGACTGAAGCATAAAAAAGTAAGAATGGCCCAGTCAAAGTTTAGACCATGAGAACTAGCAGAAGGAGTTTGAGCCATCCAGTCTGAGTTTGAGCATGGAAATTTTGCAAGAATTATTTTTTCTCTAGAAATGTGAAAAAGGGAGNATACTTGCAGTTAAAGATGTTTCATTGACTTGCAGCCGTTGAAAATATTCGACCCTACTCTTCTAAGTTTTATTTCAAACACATTTTAAAAACAGCATTTGCCTTTTTTCAAATATCTTTATAGCATGCTTTACATTAGTTTAGTAAAATTCCAACACAAAACAAATATATATGTTTTTGATTGCAATTGGACAAACCCTGAAAGGGAGAATGACTTCTTCTGAAAAGGAATGTAATATGAAATTGAATCTTAAGAAGCAAAAGTATTTAAGAATCAAATATCACACCATTTAAAAAGGGGCAAAGAAAGAAAAGAATAAACACATGATCATTTAATAAAGTCATGCTTCAAAATAGTTGCTGTATTTTAAATTTGTTAGTTATTGTTGTGTGATGACTTAAATTTAGCTGCAGTCTTGAACAAAGCTAACAACAAACCTTATAAAAGTCAACCAATAGGTTACCAGCAGGCCCTCTGCTGGTTCTCAGATTCTCTAATGAAAGGATGAAGTAGACCCCGGGGGAGTCTGAGATATACAGGCTGTAAGTGTTGTTCTGGTTCCACTCCTGAACGGCAGCGAAAACCTGCTTCTCATCTGTGCTGATAATATGCATGTCCTGCAGCGGTGGAAAGATGGGCACAGACAGAGAGAGAGAGAGAATATGGGTGCAAATGGAGAAACATAAAAACAACCCAAAAAGAAGTCGAGTTTTTTTTTATGTAATGTCTTTATAAATATTTTGCACAGTTTGTCCTCTATAAGAAAAGATAGAAACTGTGAATAAATACAAAACATTAAGTCTGTTGCTTACCTTTGGCAAACAGTACTTTGGTAATTTCATCTGCCTGAAGGATTCTCTCATGTAGGAGACAAAATAACTGGCTCGTCCTGACTTGGTAACCTTTGTGGGAAAGAAACTGTCATGAAGATTGTGTAGCATAGATTTTTGAGGGGAAATCATAGATAAAGGACAGGATACAGTGTTATAAAAATGGTAAAATAACAATTTTGGGCCATGCTGAGATATTGACAGTATTAGTACAGTTTAAAAAAAATACAATGGTATTACAACCTCTTGTGCTTTTTAAAATGTTAAATTGTTTTCATATGTTTGTACTGTTTTACCCATACAAGCTAATCAACCCATTTGGACAGAATTTGATTTACTACTCCACTTGGTTACACACATCCTAATAGGTAAAGTGCTTAGCTGCTGAGTATGTATGTGTCAGAGATCAACAGCTCGTCGCACTATCATTAAATATTTATCTTGGGGTCAAAAGTCTAAAATAAGCATGGGCTGATTTTGGGTATCAATGTAGAGCAAAGTTTAAAAAGTAAATGTTTGAAAAAAAAATACCTTGACAATTTTAAATCCCTTTTAAAGATGTTAACTTTGGCTGTATGGGGCACAAAGCAGCATTACGCTGCCCCTCCCCCACTTGTTCCTGAAGGCTGCCCAACAGATTAGTGAGGAGGTCAATTACACTTTTGCAATGCCTGCAACTGACCAACTAGGAAGATAATGTAAAAAAAAGAATGGTTGAAAAAAAATGCCTTTGTCATTCAATTAAGCCCTTACTGTGCCCTAAATTATACCATGTAAGCTTCAGGAAGCATGTCATTCTTAAATTGAGCAAAATGCGCAATTAATTAACCGTGACATTGTAATACCAGTGTTTAATCTAAAAAAGATAAAAATGGTTAAAAGTTATGTGTAGCTAAACAATATTATATTAATATTTGTTAATGTAATTATTAATATTTGAAGTTATATTATTCAACTAAGTTATTATTTAATGTTTTGACTGGGCTATTTTTCTTTTTTACTTATTTCTTGTTTTCATACCCTCGAAAGTTAAGCTGAAACAAAGTATACTGTATTTAGTCTGTCCCTCAGTAATACAATATCGCCAGACCAAACTATTATCGGGCTCATAAAGATGGATTTTATTATAATTGGGAGATTTTCAAAGTTTTCTTTAAACTCTAGAGTAAGATTAGTATAGTTAAGGATCCATCCTCATTACACGATTCAGTTGATAATTATCAGAAAAACTTAATGTGTCTGAAATTTCAGACAATAATTACTTAGAATTATTTATTATCTGGGAGGTAACGTTGTGAAGTGAAACATTTCCTGAAGGAAGCAAATTAATTCATAATGCATGACTGATTTGATAAAACAACTGCTCACGCATGTGGCTCTGTGCAGTGTTGAAGGCTAAACAAAATTTACAAGCAAAACAGAAATTGATATTACCACCTCAATTAGTCTAAAATGGTGATCCGTCCAAAATTGTTTTGGCTTTATCTACAGCGCATCTTAATGCGCTACACCCGTCCCCAACCACAGGCAGGCCAACAGTAGTTGATTGCTTATTTTCTAATCAACTAGAAAGATGGTGTTTGTCCCCGAACACACTACATTAGGGCTCTAATGGAATAATCTATCGAAAATCAATGAGCTGAATTTTCCCAGGCCACATTTTTGAGGATGTTGCACTTGGCCGTTCCTCCCCTCCCAGGAGAGTTTGGAGGTGTTGAAGACGGCTTATTTTGTTGTAGCCCAATCGATAACCTCATTACTCTTTGTCAAGTTAAATCCAACTGCCCCGAGCAATGAAAGTCACAAGAAAGTCATCTCAGCCGCCACAGCTGTGTGCAGACACTCTACCTCTGATTGTCCAGTTACATTCACCAGCATCTTCACAGCGTCTGCCTCTGTCTCCGTGGTCAATCTCACCTCAGCTAAATGTAATTTAGGAATTTTATTGAATCACAGTTTATGCCGCGATTTCTTTCACCCCTTTTTCATTTTCAGTCGAGTCTGCTGCAGCACATTAAATCATGAAATCTTTGAATCCATAAATAGAAGTCATTTCGGAATGTTTATGTGAAATTAAAATGTGCTGCCCATCCTGACAACTTTCAATGAAACTTACCCAGAGTCAAACAAGGATGACCAAATGCATTAAGTCTGACCACCAAGAAAGAAATTGCTTAACAGTGGAAGGAAATCAATGACAGTGGAGGACATTGGAAAATTAAATTTCTAATAATGACCCTGACTGCGGCTGTCTAATTGGAGTCAAAGTCATGGAGAATGATAATAAGGACGGCGACCTGTCTTTTCATTGTTCCTTTGCCATCTGCCTGTAGTGCACAAAGATATTTTTTTCAGCTATAGATTGGATTATGTCTGTGCAGAAACTGAAACACCTTAGCGTGCCCTGACACGAACGAGACAAAACATAATCAAAACACATATCAGACCGGCGGGGAACAGGTGTGTTGGAAAAAGCTATTATGTGAGGTTTGATGGAAAACCGTAAATTGGTTGCACAAGGGAGCAAACATAGAAACAAAGAAGTGGGTAAAAAGCATTCAAAGTTCACAGAAGCAGCCACCTTTAAATGAAAAGATGAGGGAAACTATTGAGATCACGAAAAAGTAATCTTTTGCAATGCAAACCTGTGTGAAAACATATTCGTCCTGCACAACCAGAGAGTTGGTGTCTATGTGTCCAGGAAAGAGGTACTGTCTGTTGCCCTCAGTGCATCTCTGTGCTCTGCACTTCACGTACTGAGCTCCTGAAGGGGCAAAAGGAAATCAATAGGAAGTAAATTAATACCATTCACATTTAGACTCCACTTGGTATGCACTAGAGATGCAAGGGAATACCAATAATATAAACCAACTTCAAATATACAAAAACTCTTTAGAGTTTATTCCTACTTCCAAAATGTTGGTGCTTTACTTCTAATTAACAGCAAAAACTGGCTGACATGTATCAAATTTAAAATATTCTCATGGGCATGTAGTAATAAGATTTGTATAGAATAAATAAACCACACTTTTAAATAATAAGAGTTGGCAAAAGTTAAGCAGTATCTAATATGATCACAGGTTGTAGAAGGAGTTTTTTTTTTGGCATCAGTTAACTAAATGAAATCTTCTCACCCTGCTGAAAGGTATTTATTTTTAACCTTGCTTTTTGTGGTTATTTTTGCAGAAATTCCCTCATGTTGAAACCACTCTTGCAGTCAGAGTAGGACCATGGTCACCAGCATCCGCTGGTAACTTTAACAATTGAATCCATTTAAACGGGTGTGGAAATGGGAATATAATGCACAGCTTAAAGGGTTGGTTCTGGTTCTTTTAAAAAGAGAATTGTTGAGCATTATCTTTAGAAAACTAAGAGGTATTTGTACAGTTCTGTTTCCGATAGCAAAAACCTTTTCCCATTTCACCATGAGCTTGTGGAAAAACCAAGATAGGTATACTAGTGAAGGTTCTCAGTCCCAGTTATAGTGATTCCAAAAAAAAAGAAAATTAAAAACAAACCACTGGCCTTGGTTTCCAAAGTTTGAAGACGTTTTGATTCCCATCCAAGAAGCTTTTTCAATTCAAAATGTCAAGAATAGTGTTGAGTTTGAGGTTTTATACAGTAGCCCAACAAAGCCTTGTTTTTATTTTGAAAACATACAAATTGGAACAAATTCTTTAGTCCACTGGAAACCAAGTCCAGTGGATTGTTTTTTATTTTTGTTTTTTTGGAACAAGATAGGAATGGTAGAGAATGCAACAATAAATCATATTACAATACTTGTTAAATTTGGTGGTGATTTCTTCATTTTAACATTATCTGTGTTTCTGTGCAAATTTATGCTTTGTTAACTCTATCACCCCCCCTCATCAGCAGCAAATTGCCATTCTACTCTAGCTAGACCAATAACAAATCAACTTTTGGACTGTGCATCATTTAAGCAGCAGCATCGGCATAAGATGGTGTGACAATAGTGAGCCTTTCTAAGCTGGTTAAAAGTCAGATAACAAATATTTTGAAACTACTATAATTAAAAGAAGAAATAATTTATGATTGTTGTAAAAATTGTACTAAGATGAGATTAATATTAGGAGAATTCTAAACCTCACTTCTGTGTTTTCTGTAAACACTCAAAAGTGTGATTTATTTGGTGCCATCAAAAATATTAAGCACAGAGCAATTAAAGAGTGACTGGACATTTTAGTTGGCAGAACTAATGCACCAAGTAACAGATTCAAGATGCTGCAACGCTTTACAATTAATTTTTCAAACTCGTCGGAACAACTTCCATTGACAAGGATTCCTCTAAATGCAACACTTTGATATCACACACCAAAGTGATAGGAGCTTTTCCTGGATGTTGTTGTTTTTATTTATAAAGGAAAGTAAATGAAGAGGAGGACAAAGCCATTTAAAATTAAACAAACAAGAGAGGATATCATATAAATATATCAAGCACCAATATCTTCAGGAGGGATCTTCACCTTATTACTGGTAAATATACACGCCTGCCAAAAAGGGTGGGGCAATGGGGTATGTCGTCCTGGATCCAGCGTAGAGCTGGGAGCAGGAACCAGCCCCTCCAACTTAAGTGCATTTTATTTATCAATATATTTTTTTCACAGACCAAAAACATATGTAACCAAAGAATGCACTTTTGTTTTCGTATTTAAGTTAAAAATCTTTCGCAGTTATTATTTTCCACCAATTTTCCATTGCTGTATTGGGGAAGTGTCTCCAACCCCCTGTTCCAACCAAGTGGCACTGATGCTGCTTTTTAAAAGTTTATTTAACTATTCCGATAAAATACATCAGGCTAAATCTTACTATGATGCAGGTAGACACAGCAGAATATAGGTCAGGCAGTGATTCCATCGCTTTTACACAGAAACTGAGCCGAAGGTACGACTTAACTTTGTATCAATGTCACTACTGATAGCCCTCTCTCTGGCTGTTATTGTTTGTTCCAGCTCTTATGGTGCTTACAAACTTTGTAGTTTTTGTAAGAGATCTGTTGTTTATCTTTACAAGATGAAGTTTCAATTAGTATCGCTCATATAGGTATTGTTAAGAGGCTGCTCGAATTTAGATTATGCTGACATGAATACCAGCTGCGGAGGTGTACTGTAGATGAATAAAAAGACAATACTACTGTAGAACATTAACTTAAAAAATATTTTGACCATAGTATTTTGTGCTCCAATTTAAGCTTGTCTCACAAACAGAAGTCCATAGTAAGGATTAGTTGAGACTGGAGCACGTATAGAAAGCCAAAAGTCCCACATCCATCCATCCATTTTCTGACATGCTTGATCCCAAGTGGAGTCGCGAGGGGTGCTGGTGCCTCTCCAGCTATCTATGGGCGAGAGGCGGGGTACAAACTGGACAGGTCGCCAGTCCATCGCAGCCAAAAATCCTACATATTTAATATACTTAAAAGTAGCAAGATTTCTATTCGTAAAGATCAATATTTCAGTGCTGCTCGTGATTAATGAATTAACTTCATAGAAATATTTATTTTATCTTAAACAATAAATCAATAAATATTTCTTTATTTAGGTTATCTATTGCTATTTCCCAGTCATTGAATTTATTTCAACATTTGCCTAACAAATCCAAATTTTGTCGTGCTACCTGCAAATATTAAAGGTTACTTTAATACAGTATGTGCAGTTTTATGCATGGTTTTACCAAATATTTGGATCAAATATGGATCAATCAAGACCTTAGCTATTTCCATACCTTTTATACATATATTATATACAGAAATTATAGAGTGACCTGAGTAGATTGGTTGTCTACATTTCAAGAGTTTTATCTAGTTATTACCCTCATCCTCCTGTTTGTCCTGATAAATATTCTCTGAATCCGAGTTCTTCCTTAAATGCAGTGATTGACCTGTTGGTTCAGGTTCATACTGGTATGGTTTTATATCCATTGCTTCCACAAACTCTTCCAGTATTTCTTACTGTTCCAGAAAGGCTTCTTCTGTAATTACTACTATTAAGTCATTGGAAAGTGAAGGGGTGTTCTTGTCTATTCAGTGTTTTTTTTTTGTTGCTGTAACTTAAAGTTACAGCAAATCTGAAAATTATCCAGTCACTCTTACAATCATACAGTTGCCAACTGAAGAAGGAGATTGATATAGCATATATCTAATGTATTTGATTAAACCCCTGTCAGGTGATAGGGGATATTTGTACTGGAGGTAAATGAATAATCAATAAAGTCAGTACTGACATTAAACATGACTTGGAAACTAACTAATGGCAATAAACCAATCAGACTAGTGTTTTTCTAATGTTATATGCTTAATCCAAAGTACTTGTCTGTGTATGTTGCAGAGTTGAAGAGCAATTAAAAATATTTCCAAGTTTTGTGTTTTTGGAAAGTTATTGTTCTTCTTTCAAACTCATTAAGACCTAAACATATTACAAAACTGAGCAAAAAAAGGGAATTTATGAAGTAAGAGTCAAAGAAGTAAGAACTAAAACAGAGAGGTTTAACAATGATTATAAACTTTTTAGTCAGAGAGAACAGATGCATCAGCTTCATTTTCAAATAAATCGATGCAGTGGTGAAAGGTTGTCTCAATGGCCCCCCACTGTTTTGTGTAATGATTTTAATGCCCTTTTCATTATAACTGATAAAAGGGTGATAAATCTGTACATTAATTAGCAGGATTAGATGTTGCACATACCTGAATTTCCATTTACTTTAATTCCATTTGCTAAATGACTTATCCACCCTGGTCTCTTGGCTCCTTCCCTCTTTCTAGGATGATATTTTGGGATGTAACATGTAACATTTTATCAGCAGTTATTTAGGTTTAAAAACTTTTTTATTATGAATACGCTGTGTTGCTTGTCATACTCCATTCTCTAATTTAATATAGATTTTGTTAAAAAAAATTCTTTCTTTTTTTAATAAAAGCTTAAAATTAAAACTTTTAAATTGCTAAGTTGTTATATGTGCACTTGTTCTTAAAATTATTTGAAATTATGTTCTTAGAATTCAAGGCTGCCATTATTCTGACTAGGCTTGTGCACCGTTCCTCCTGCATACTGTAAACAGTTTGAGATATTACTGAGTGAGACAAGAGTTTACATGCTAATTTGGCTTCATATTTTGTTCCCCTCAGAAAGAGAGTCGTATGTCTCTCAAGCAGGAACCCCCTATAATTGGTTTGACAGAATATTCAACAACGTTTAGAAACAGGGGAGCTCAACTTTAGCCAATGAAACACAGGGGATAGATTAAGGAGAGGGAACATCTATCAACCTGCTAAATCTCTGAGTTTTTTTTCCAGGAGACACCTATTCAGCTCTACGAGACTTTAGGGACCAATCTGAGCAGTAGAACAGGTCTCATCTTGCCCGTGACCTCTCTCTAAATGAGAGGCAAAGGGGTCCTGCGGGTCCTGCTACAGCAGTGAACTGAAGTGCAGCACTCACGGCCTTTTGCGATGCGCGTCTCGATGTGTACCACATCTGATTCTCTGTCCAGCCCCATTACCGCCCTTCAGAGAATGGAAAGTGCAGAAGGAAACAGAGGGAACAGGAATAGGGTTTGTTAGATACGAAAAGGATAGATGAGAATTAGAGAAAAAGAAGAGAAAGCTTTGTTGATCATAGCAGCAATGGATGGACATCGCTGTGCTCAGAAACCCATAAAAGTATCTTTTTTTTATCTCCTGTAAATGACTCAGGGTAAAATGTGCAGCAGCAGTGACAATTAATCTCAATTCACAGAGTCATCAACAAAGGAAACAAAAAGGGAAGGGAGGTGACAAAATGTCCACTGTTTCCATAAATACCAACATTGGCCAATGGGAACTGGTTTGAAATTGCAGGCAGCTGCAACAAATTTGAAAAATAACTTTTTGACATAATGTGCATGAAGGAATACTATTGAAGAGCAGAAATAATGCATTGTTTCAGGCTGTGCCATACCAACTGTGCTCCACTAATTTATGAAACATCTGACTGTTCACGCATGTGGAGAGGGTGTCCTCCAACCACCCTCATTTCTTTTTTCATTGAAAACAAGAACACAGTTGGCTGGACACATACCATGCCCAACTGGGTAAACGGACTCATCAATATTCACTGCCTTGTGTCTGCGCAGTAAAGACCACTAAACGACACCAACAACAAAAACAGCATGTTGTGTTTGTGCTTCAGAAAAGAAAGCACAATATTATATCAAGCCTACGTGAGGTGGATGTAATCAGTTTTGAGCTTGACTTCCATGTGGGTAGAGGGTATTTTTGGCAACAGATCATTGGATTCATCGGGATGGCTGTTGAATGAACTTAATCATTTTGATGATATTTAAAGAACACAGCATGTAAAAAAACATAATAGAATAATTGTACCAGTAGAATCTTCCTGGCATCACATTTTCATGGACAAGCTGCCATTTCTTCCCAAAGTCCATTGAGCTGTAGAGCTGAAAAAAAAAATTAAGATGCATTGCTTTAAATACTTAAAGTATGATAATGCTAATGGACTTTAAGTAAAAATGAATGAAAAAAATAGTGGAATTTTCTCTGAACATACCTTGTAATCATGACTATAAGCTAGTACCCAGTTCTCCTGTGCAGGATGGAAGAGGAGGCTCAGGATGTTGAAGTTAATGGGATACTTTTCGAAGCTTGCCCCTTCATCTGAACTGATGAGAACAGCACTCTCTACCTCTGGGTCACTAAGCATCAATATCTAGGTTACAGGAAGCCAAGTGAGAGGATAGAACAATATAAAGGAGCAAACTAGAGAAATCTTGATGGAGCAGATATTAGAAAAAAAAATAAATATAAGGGAACAGTTGCATCTCAATGAATTAGGATATCATCAAATACAATTGTCTACAGTAATTAAAGCAATATAATATATATGTATAATTCTGCTTATTGGTGTTAATAACTGTTACTGAAAACCCCAAAATCTGTCTCTCAGAAATGTTGAATACTAAATAAAATGATGTGTTTTGTTTTACTTAATTAAGGAAAGTTTTTCCATGCACTGTGCAGTATATGTAGTCTATACATGGCTGGGGATCCTTTTGCATTAATTTCTTCTTTATGAATGGTTGCATTCTCGAACTGTATGTTAGTGGTTGCCAAGGTCTTCATTGTTGGGTGTCTCACATTTTTCTCTAATAATACAACACATGGTCATTTAAAAGCAAAAATGCATTCGGCCAAGTAGGCAGGATCTACTGTGAGTCCTGCTGAAAAATAAAATAAAATCAGCATTGCCATAAATCTTTTTATTAAAGAATAGCATAATGTGTTTTTCAAATTATAGATGGATGAGCTAACTGTGGGTCAAACAAATGGAACAAAAAACTATGGGTACCCAAATTATTGCTAACTGGAAAAACCTCCTATTGGACATTAAGCAACTTTGTCCTTTTCTTTATCAAGACTCAGTAGTCTTGAATCTTAAATCAAATGCAGAATTTGTTGTAATCTATATAACTTTAAAGGGGACACCATGCAAAATCTGTTGTTTTTGTATCCTGTAAAAAGATGTACTTGGAGTATGTCTTTTCGTGACATCTTTAGATGCTGTTTGGATCATTTATTATTTATTTCATTCATTTTCTTTTCTCTTTCACATGTTATGTATTACATCACATTTTTCTAGTGTGGAACCGGTGTTCAACTTGAAGGATACCAAAGGAATAAGCAGATATATCTAAATATTTGGTTATTGGATGTATTAATCCACAAAAGTAGTTAAACAGTCCCTGAGCATCAGAAACTCTCAGAATGTGCCTCTTTATTTGACTTTTCATATAAACATGGCTATATCAGTGTGGATAGTCTTCTTTGCACAAAACACTTCATTGGATAAATAGAGTTTCAGTGACATCTGCCCCTATTAAAAAAATAATAAAATGCATGTGGGCTCTTTCTAGATACTTCTGCAACTGGATGGATGGATGGATGGATGGATGGATGGATGGATGGATGGATGGATGGATGGATGGATGGATGGATGGATGGATGGATGGATACATTTATACTTTAAAAGATATCTGAAAATTTTTTTGTAACAATATTAATAGGATTATGACTGCTGTTACAACTTGGGCTGGGTGAATATTTTATATCACAATTTCTTAAAACCCTGTTTACAAATCGCAGAGGGACTCATTTTAATGAGAAACTGATTTCCCCTCTCCAGCCCTTAGGCGTCTGTGAAATGTGCAGAGCTGGTCTGAAACCACCCAAGAGGGAAAGATAGTTGCAGCTAACATGCAGATTCATGCGGGTGAGGAGAATGAAGACCTTTTCCACAGAAACGAAATAGTAATGTCCTGCTAAAATGGACTCTGGATAAGAAAACTTTTAAGGTTTGCTGTGAAAATTTAAAATTTGTTTTTTGACAAAATCATTCAGCTTTAAATGTTCCATGTAACCTCCAAGAGTAAACTGATGGTTTTGATCACTTCACATAACATTTTTCTTGCTTAGACTCTGGCTTTAGCATGTTTGGCTGAATGGAAATTTTGTGTTTTGTTGTCCTCTTCTAACACAAGTTTTGAACCTTTGCTATCAAACAACAAATATTGCGAAAGAGAATGGAGTGTAACTTCCCGCCACATGGAGAGGGGGCAGGATGTGAAGTGCCTTATTTATATTTAAATTCACAGCACTAAAACTAGTCATTCAAAAATACACCTTAGAAAATCAGTCAAATTGATGCCTGAGATACTGCAAAAATCCTAAATTTAGAGCAAAGCCTCACAGTTCTGCTCAATTTAGACCACAACTGAATGTTTTTTCCTTAGCCCAGGCAAGATACTGTATTTCTGGGTTAGTATCTGGTTGTCAAGAGGCTTAGTGCAAAAAAATACAATCGTTATAGCCTATCATCAGCATTTCTTAATGAGTGGTAGTTATTAAATTGTTTCTTTTATTATTATTATTCTTAGGCTGTAGTAACCCCTGTAAATTATGCAAAATGTTCTTCCATTCCCTTTAAAATATATTTTAATTTTCATTGATATATTTTAATATAGAGCTCTAAATAACCAACTTATTTAGCAATGAGCTTCTGTGGGTTACCCTTCTTATGGGTACCGATGAATCTCCTGTGAACAATTTTCAATCAGCAGTTTTCCAATAGTGCTGGTATAAATGACAACAATACATTTTTGCATTAAAAATAAATTTTTTTACAACCCTAGTAAATTAGAAAACCTTCTGAGAAACTGAATTATGTATGCCTATTATCTTTGTGCAATAATATAAATGCTCAAAATAAAAATCCCTGTATAAAACAAATCAAAATACTGTTGCTCCATTGTTCAGGTAAATGGATCATTTAACTTTTGATTATATTCAAATTTATTGAGATGAACCTGTTTGATATCCAGCAGAGGTATAAGTCAAGGGAAAATGCTGACCTTTTGCTTGTTGGTAGGGCAGACATACAAGTAGCTTAAAACTGTTCTTGAGCCCACTTTATCATTGAGTTTGTTGTAAGTGCTGCCATAATCAGTGGATCTGTCAGAAAAGAAAACATTGCATGATTATAAAAAAAAACATTCGAAAAAAAACATTAGATGGAGACTGTTAATATTTGGTATTTTTGGCAATTATCTGTAAATCTCAGTTTTCTTTACAAGAACACCTCTACAGAGAATACCCAGCAATTAGAGATTGATTTTCTGATATTAAGGAAACATTTTGCTTTCAGGTGTGAAACAGATCTGACAAAGGCTGCTGTTGCTTCATATTTCTTCTCTTTCATTGTTGCTACAAAGTGTCATCATCTAATTATCTGGACTCAGCTTTATTTATAAAGACCTAAAAACACTGAGCCTGGTTCTGCTGGAGGTTTGAAGGGATTGCCTTCAAATCAATAAGTCAATGTAATCAACTGATTTTCCTTTGAATCAATTTGACTGTATGATCTGGTGAACTGTAAAGTGCCTTGAGATGATGTGTTGTGAATTGGCACTATATAAATAAGTTGAATTGAATTGCCACAAATAGCTCTACATATCAGGAAAAGTTCAAATTAATTGTACAGTTAAAATTGTATAGTAAATGCTCCTAAATGAAAGGATCTACAAATCTACAAATATATGTTATATATATATATATATATATGGACTTCCAGGATTTGACACATAAAAAAAATTATATAAACAATGAAAAAAAAATCTTTCTGTATAAAAAGACCCAGACCGAATGAATTTAGAAAAAAAATACAGAAGCTTTTAAAGATGCCTTTACATTACTAACTTGGCTCCAGTGACAAATGTGTTTGTCATTCATTGCTTCTTGTTGCTTCTCTCTACAAACGGCCAATCCGTGTTCTCAGTTCTACCTGGGTGGCTCCAAATGTAATTCCACTGAATAATTGGATAGGAACCCACCGACTGCTATTATTGTCTGGGCATTAACTTAAACTATTCCATTTCCTGTAGAGATTTGTTTCAACAAACCAAACAGTAAAAAACATTTGTATTTAAGTGTTAAGTGCTCCTTTTCCGTTGGTGTATCTGTTTCAGACTGAGAAACGTTTGAACGATGTTATTGCAATGTGAAGTTTCTAGTTGAAAAACAAAATGGGACTTGAGGTCTGTTTAGCAAAATCATGCAGATCACCCATTGATCTGCATGCTGCATTTTGCCACCAGTAGAGGCTCAGCAGCTATAGACTTAAATCATTTTAGGTACATGGAAGCACTCTAATTTACTCTAATTTACTTGTTGCTTGCCATTGTTAAGCAGGCCCCTTGATAATGAAATATCTCCATCCAGAAATATGGAATTTCAAAGGGAGTTGAGTCAGGTATAAATGCCTCTGGAGAAACAGACATTAAGTTAAAGCTCTTTACTTAGTCGACTGATTGTCTTTTTTATGTGTATTTCAGAAAGAAATGAATTCCCTGCAGGCTTCTGGAGAGGTGAGAAAAGGCATATGAGAGACAGCACTGGGCTTTCTGGTATAATCCTTAATGAATTCTATTCTTATTTATGATCGGACAGAGCTTTGTAAATCAAACCTTAATACATTTGGAATAAAACTGCTGTGACTATATAGCAGTGATTGAATGTCAATTGCTTCTGAAAAAAAAAGTCACAAATGACAATCGATCAAAAAGTAAATCAGAACGTTTCTAGGTCAGATGAAAAGCACCAGGGATCCAAACATAGAAGCTCTCAAATCAGTCATTCGGTTTATCTTTCAGAAACAGCCTTTCAAAAAGTTTCTTTGCTGATGATGGACAGAAGGTAGAGTCTTTTCTACAAGCTTGCTGCAGTTGCAGTGCTGTTATTTATGGGGCTGCAAGAAGCAGAGAGGAGGATGGTTCAATCTTAACCACTTCAGAACGCTTTATTAAAACATACTTCACCGTGGCTTCCACTGCAACTTGATTGTTCATATCCTAGCAAGGGAAAGCACTATATATCATATTTACAATCTAGCACGATCTCCATGAATATATTATTCTTATTGTTTTTTGTTTTGTTTTTTTTTTTAGAATGGTGCCTTAACCTGTATATATTTAGACTGAAATATCAAAACAGCTATGATTAAATTTAGAAAAACTTACCTCCAAAGCGAGCTCTCTGTAACAGCCCCCAAGTTGAAGTCATATAACTTAGTCAAAATCAGGATCACCTGCAACATTAAAAAAAAAAAGCTGAATTTTTTGTGTGAATTGAACTTTTTCCCACTTTGCTACGTTAAAGTCACAAATCTAAATTTTATGACGAGCAAATACAAAGCTGTGCATAGTTATGTAGTTAACCAAATATGATTTATGCTCCTCATTAAAAGCATGAACCTAGAGAGGGGATTTTTTTTTTTGAATAGCAAATGGACATATCAGTTGGTGACACTAAAGCACTCATAAATATTACTTGCCAACCTGCGTAGAAGAACAAGAACACTTTAAGGATACCTACAGTCATTGATGGCACAAAAGTATAATTAAAATGATGAATCACAAATTTTGCTTAAGGTAAAGTTTTGCCTACAAAGGTGATAATAAACTTTATGGTTAACATTGAGTTGAATGTCAATTACTACATTTCAGTAAATGCTTATGGATTCTAATGTAAAACTTTTGATTTTATTCAGTTTATTTATATAGCACCGATCCGCATCACATGTCATCTCAAGACTATTTACAAAAACAATTCAATCAGATCATACAGACAGATTGGTTAAAAGTGTTCTATCTGAGAAACCAAGCTGTTTGTATAGTGTCATTCACTCCTCCTTGATGAGCACTTAACGAGAGCAGGCATTCATTTGCATTGACTCTGCAGTGATTCCTCACACCAAGCATGCAGCGATAGCAGAGGGGAAAAACTCTTTTTGGACAGAAATAAACCTCCAGTACAACCAGTGTGAGTGGCCCTCTGCCGAGACCGACATGAGATTCAAGGGGACAGAAGAAAATATACCAAAGAAACAGAAGAACGGACTCACACAAACTTTCCATGTTAGAAAATTAAGTAAACCAGCCCCTTAATAATAGAAGTCATTGTTGCAAGTCACTTTAATGTAGCACCTGATGAAAATCAGGACATGTTTCCATTGTCATATTTCTCATTATCCCAACTAATCACAGATTACTCTGGTTCTCTTGACCTTATTGACATTTGTTGCAACCTCAACCCAGGAAAAATAAAATAAAATCATTATACCTGGAGCAACTTAGAAGGTTCCCAACACTCACGATTATTGGTTGGTCTTTGTAACTTCCAGCTGCAATATATTTCCTTCTCTTACTGATCACTGTGCTATAACAGCCTCCCCTCATTACAGATTAATAGAACCAAGAATAACAAAATGGAAACTTAATGAAAACCGTTTAAATAATGCTAACTTACAAAAGATCTAACTAATTTATGATAGAAACAAGAAATGTAGATGACTTATCTCTTACTAGTAAATGAGAATGGTTAGAATTTAATATTAAGAAAGAAAAAAAAACTGATGGCAAATTCAAGGAGACAACAAGATATAATTTCCTAAACTAACCCTCGGTTCACTCCAACTAAATCAGGAAAATCTGGATTAAACCAGCTTTGATCCGAACTATAAGAACTTCACATACAAAGAGCAATTTATGCCTTTTTCTGTTTAGGTACCAAGTGGAACTAGGATGTCTGTACAAAAATCAGTTTTCTTGTTGTTGTTTTTTTATTTAGAAAAAAGTACACTAATTATAAAAAAAAATAAATAAACTAACTAACTACTACTAACTAATTGAAGATCAAAATGGCATTAGCAGCAATGTCTTACAAAACCCCTCATATTTACCAGTATTCTAACTAAGAATCTATCTCCTTTTTTCTTTAGCTCTACTTAAGATAGAATCTGATAAGAAGATAGACATTTTAAAGACCCCATTGAATCTAACATCACTTTGATTAAACTTGACAATAATCCCATCTAGACCAGGTTGTACCAGATTGCCAGTTTTTGGAAATCAAGTTTGGGGAGTTTAGTAAGTATAAACATCCACTTTCAAGACTTATCTGTTTTTGTCATTCAATTTTTACTTTATAAAAGGTTATAAAGCTGCCCAATTCAGTGTTACCTAATTTGGATAAATAAAACTCACTACATAGACAAATCACAACAAGTAACCAATTGAAAATAGAGTTTTAAATGCTTTAGGTATTATTGTATTTCCCCAGCCGATCTATATCATATATTACATTTTTTGAAATTAACTTTTTTAAATTATTTATTGAAATTGCTTCAAAGTTTCATCTTGGAAGTTAACAGGGTAAAAAATGTGCCAAGAAATCGAATTATTTACTTTATACAGATGGAACGGTGTTATGATATGTTGACTTCATAAAGAAGTATTAAAGGTCTTATATAATGATTTTCTAAAGCAGAACCAACAACTATTGACTGAGAACTTGCTCCCCACTTTTTTTATTTTACTGCCTCATTCCCACTGAGCGGCTTTGTTTTACTGGCAGCATGGCGGCCTTGTGGCAACTCATATATGAGGATATGGGATCAAACCATTTTGCAAAAACAGAAAGTAGGAAACACACCAAAGCCAGGAGGAGTTTGTTACTATTTCTGTTATGGTTCTGTTTGTTGGATTAGTAGGAATGCCTCTATCGTAACAGAACAAATACATACAGGCCTTCTCATTAAAACTATTTTGAATGCAGATGTTTATTAACATACAAAACATTTACATTTGTCAACTTAAGCTAAAGAGGTTCAAGAGGTTACAGATAATAATAAATAGAGAGCCTTTTGGGAGCAGGAAGAGTCAGAATAGTCACATCACTAATGGACAACCTGGACTGTTATGTCTTATGGTATCTTAACAATGAGATAAATATTTGCTAATATTACCACATATTGCAATCAGCTGGAAAAAGAGTGTCCCACTTATTGGGAGGAGTTGCATTTTAAATAGGTTGTCGATCCTATGCCACTGTAGTTTTTGCTGTCTTTTTAGCCTTTTAATATTTTGAGTACAAGCAAATCTCAGTCTTCCATTTCTGTTTTGAAAACAACTATATTTTTGTCAGATGTACTTCCCTGGCTTGTTTTGTGCTTTCATCTCAATTTTTAAATAAATACAGTCTAAATTACTGTTGACAAAATATGAGGGGAAAGGATCTAAGAAGAAGAACCAAGGGGTTGTAATTAGATAATTCGGGACAAACCCTATTAAGAATCATCACAGTGTTATGCTGGTACAATGGCTAATATATTACAGCATCTTTAAATGTATGATCATAAAATAGAGAAGGTAACACAATGTTTTGGCTTAGTTAATGAGTCTAATTTCTTATATTTTTGCGTGCTGATTCAATACGTTTTGCATGTAAAGTGATAACACTCTAGGCGTCTATTTGAACAGTTGCTGGTGTGGTTTAAATCTCGTTGCTGCATTTATATTTTAAAAAGTGAAAATATTGCCTTTTCCTTTTGATGAAACTGCTCATGTTAAAATTGGTTCATGTTGAGGTAGGAATTGTTGTTTCCATCATTTTGCGGTGTATATTATTGGAATATGCATTATGCATACATGTACATTGGTAATTGTTGAGCACGTGTGTGGAAACACTTTTTTTTCTAGCAAACGTGCTGAAGTCCTTTATTTAGAATTCCCTTGGAATGTAAGGGTATTTAATACAAGCATTTTATTGTGACCATCTATTACCCTGACCATTGTTATAAAGTACTGTAAATTTAAGTGTGAATTTAAATTAGTAAGTAAATAGCTAACTAAATATATTTATTGAAGCTTGGGACTTCAATATGTCAAAAAATGTATTAAATTATTATTTACAATTCAGTCCTAATAAATAAGATTAATAATAAAGTGCTCATATTGCCAAAATTATACATGGACAGCACTTGTTTGGAACATTTCTTCACAAATATAACCCATTTTCATACGTCGGTTTTCTCGAAGACAAGAAAATGTTGTTTTGTTATAATGTATCAGCCTACAGTTTGTGGGCTTTTGAAAGAAAAAAAATCCTGTGGGGTGTCAAGTGTTCTGTCTGTATCTCATGTGGAATGATACCCACTCAACAACAAAATCTGAACATAATTGCTCAGTGAGCAGGAGAAGATATAGAGTACGCGGATGAATAGCTCCTCTTTATAGTTTTTTGATTTTCCCTGAATTTTCAAAGGTGCAATTTATCATTGATAAAAAATAGGAGTATTATTTTATTGAGGTCACATATGCCATTAGACTTTTGCCGTGTTCTTTGTGGTTGGTAGAGCAAATGTTTCTGGGGAAACAAAAACACTGTCCATAGAAGCATGCACAGGCAAAGACAGCAGAGGGTCTGCAAATACATCTTTGCCACTTTGATAACATTATAAATTAATTCCAATGTGAATGCTAGCTTCTCTACGCTGGGTAGGTAGTGTAGAGGGTTTGGGGCAGGGCAATGAGAAGGGATGGTGTATAATAACCATCAAGGGACGTAAAACATGATATAATATGATGATTTCCTTTTTTAACAGAAACCATGAAATACAAGTCAAAAGCTCAATTACAGTGAGTTTAAACACATTAACCTCATGGGGACCCATGGAAGGACTTATTAAACTGTGAAAAGCTGCACAGACTCAGAGGAACAAAAGACACGTCACAAAGCCTGCTTTGGAAATGTTAAAAACCCAATTGACCCACAATTTAGCCATCAAACAGACACTATGCATTGCTGAGACTATCTGCATTGCAGGTTAATTAACCAATCACACAGAGAGATAAGCATTTGCATAACTAAATGCACCATGTCTGCAAGGTCCAGCGTAGAGTCGGAATCAATTTGGAGAACAGACTTAGTTAAATGGCTGTGATGCCGGGCCTAATTGCCTGCTTTGAAAAATAGATACCAGAGAAAAACTCTGCCAAACTGTTGATCTTTTGTCTGCTCTGTTCTTCATTTTTGCTTATAACAGTGACTAAGTGTCATGGGACACTATGATACTATAAGGTAAATTGAATCTGTAATTGATTGTATTAGTATCAAACTAGTAACACTTTGTTCTTTACTAAAGAATCAAACACAATATACTAAATGGGTATACACCAAAGAGACTCATAAATCATAAGACAAAGCAAAAATAAACAAAAATGGAAAATAGTTTTGGGTGTTTTTACCCTTTTCACTCACCATTCTGATTGAAAATCATGCTCTTGAAAATGAATTAATGTTAAAGATCCTTCATATTGTTTTTTATTAGATTTTACACAGTTAAAGGGAAAAAATTGCTTTGCAAGTGAATGCAAACATGGAAAGACAAAACAATATTTTTTGCTGATCTGTAGTGTGTAGTATGTATTTGTTTTTGTTTTTTTAATATGTGCAACATGTAGATCTTTTTTTCTTTTTTAGTTATTTTTACAGTACATGAAGAACTACTGAACTTATTTTAAGATTACACATAAATAGGTGAATCAGTTTCACATAGAATTACCTTAGGGTTAGGATTAGGATTCACTCGGTGGTAACAACCTACTGAGCCTATTGGCATCATCCAACTGCTAATAACGACCATTTATTGGGACGATAACATCCAAAGTGGCTATAAACAGCCACTTAGTATTTACTGTGTAATTGAAGACAGAATTAAACTGAGGAGGAACCCCATGAGATCTATTAGAACAATGTTTTTTTTTTTCACTTCATCTTCACCTGCTGCCAGATGATTTCCCCAAAATAGATACATTGATCCACTACCATTCAATCAATAAACCCCTGTAATGTTATTTATTAGTTTGACTTAATATGTATTTTTGATATCTGAAAAAAAAAAAAATTCCTTGTCCAAAATGACAATTTCAAACAAAATTTCATTCTTCACATCTAGAATATATATTCTGGATGTCTAGAAATCAATTTCAGATCTCCATATTCCTGTTCCTACTGGTCAGCATTTGTATTATTTTGACGATGAAGAAATGTATTTCAGATATCATAAATACATTTTCTGTCAAGTTGTTAAATGTCAAAATGGCCACTTAAAATGTTTAAACATTTCTGGTACAAACGAGATTTTTCACTTTCTGAAATTCAGTTTCTGCCACAAAAAATAACTTAAAACCTCTGTTTTTATAGTTCTGACTAGGAACTGAGAGAAGAGAGTGCTTTTTATAAATGTAAAAACAGCCTGCCACGTCATGTAAACCTTCACATTAACTTGAGCAGCAATGTTCTCCTTCGCGTCTTCCTCTCCTTTGCAGCTGTAGCGCTGGTCATCTGTCTTTTAAACACACTTTCCATTGGGGTGAAATAGACACTTTGTGTTGCCTGTCGTCATGGTGACTCGTCAAAGCTGGGCTCCACTCATAATGACTTCTAATACTTGTTATGCACGTGTTCAACTCCGAGTACCCCTACTTACGATAGAGTTAATTGAACTAATTCACAGCAGCTTTTGTGAAACAGAATTCAGAGTTCCCGGCCTTAGGCTAGATCATTTTGAAGTTGAGAATTCTAATCTGAGTTTGTTAAACCTGCTTATTGAAATGGATCCCAGGATAATAACCTTAAACCAAGCCTGCAATAAAAGAGTTTAGATTCATGCTTTTCAGCTGTGGTACAAGGACCACTAGTGGTGCTAAGGTGGATTACAATCATACCCTAAAGAAATTTTGATAAAGTATTGTAAGACATCAGAATTTGCAAGCAGAATTTTTATGTTAACAGCCAATACCAGCCATAAAGATAAGCTGTGAGAATGCACACATTTTACTAATATAATCTAAAATTATTTAAAAGTGAAATGAAAGACATGGGCATGAAATAAAATTCTGATGGCTGGAATTTTATTTATCCATAAATACATAGAAATTAGATTTTTTTTTTTTATGTTGTATCACGTGACTTGGCTGGTTAAAAACTTTTAGTTTCCATAATGCTGAGTTTACAGTACAGGTAATATTGCTACATAGCAAAATAAAACTTTTGAGTACAAAATAATGTAACATTGATTCACTTACTTTATCAAGACTACTTACAGTAAAGGGTATATAGCAAGAACTTTTACTTTACACCTAAAAATTAAGTGTCACACTTATAAAGTTTGTTATTTGGGCAACTTATAGTTTACTAAAACAGGAGTTCTTATGAATACCTTAAGAACCTCTCAGCTACCATAATAATAATAAAACCACTGACACATTACTTGGTCTATTTATATATGTTGAATTGCATTCAATTTCCCCATTGTGGGACAAGGGATTTTTTAATTTTTTAATTGTATTCTATTCTATTCTATTAATGACAACAGTAAAGAGAGGGCGAATTATTTGGTCTAAGAAATCCTATTGAATCATAGGATTATCATAGCATGTATTTACCTGGTAATATTGAATTATGCTCATAAGTTAAAATACTCTTACAGAATATTAGATTATTATAATATTAGAGTTCTGGCACTCATGATTATTGCTTGGGTGAGAACATTTATCATAAAATAATTGTTTGTTAAAATCATAATTATCATCATTTAGCATCAGAAATGAAATACCTTTTTATCTGTCTCTGGTTTCCTGAACTCCTCTGTTGCCCCATGCAAGGTCAACTTTGTCTTTTATTTTGGATCAATTTAATGCTGGAAAGTATAAATACTGTACAGGCATACCTTCCAGGCTAAATGGATATTTTTATGCAGTGTTTTCTGATAACTTGCTCTTGGCATCAATTTATGAGCAATCAAAGTATAAGCTATCCACTACAATTATGAACAATAGTATTTACGCTTCATCATTAGCCTTGCTGATTCCTCTCCAATTGTAGCATTTTATTGATGTTTTCCATAGTGTCAGATTTTGGTGCTGTAACCACAAACAACTTTAGCCCTTCTTTGGGGCTTGTTGTTTAGCATAGTAATATCTTTCTTTGAGCAACTTGCCCATGTGGTCTATTTATATATATTGAAGTAGATGAACAACATTTTTTCTTGAGTACTGGATGTTAAAAACAGGAAGGCCTAGACTTTTATTTGCATCCAAAATATATTTGGTCTTTCTGCCTGTCCTTCCACAGGCTCTGTTCTTTTTACACTTTTTCAACACTGCTGAGTTGCATTTCCTTTTCCCCTTTTTACATCCTTTCCTCAGTTTTGAAAGTTCACCTGCCTTCTCTTAAAGATTATTTGAAAAAAATTTTTTTTTTTTCCCAAATCCAGCAACATCAATGTCTCAGTGGATGAGACATACATGAGTTCATTAGTAGTTCAAAAACATAACATTTTTCAAACACATACTAACTATAAGAAATTAGCTATAAGATTTTAGGTGAGAATAGTTCATGTTAATAGCATCTAAAAAAATGTCAAGCACATAAAGGTAGCTTCTGTTATCATGACATACATAAACCTACAATTAAATATAAGCAACAGAAAAGTATTGTATTATCATTCATATTTTGTAAAAACGTCAAATAATTTCTACCAGAAAAATTATTTTAATATTCAAATTTCTCAGTTCTAGGCCCATCCTCCCTCCACTAACCACAGAACACATGCAAAAGACCTAATGGCATACATGAGCTAAATACAACAATCAACATTAAATTGTTCCCTCTTTATTTTTGTTTACTGAGATTCATTTCTTACTTCTCATCTACTTGGGAAGTAAATCTCTTCATAACACAATCTCATCAGTGAGACAACCTTTAAATTGCTTTGAGATGTCTGTTATGTACAGTATGTTTTGTTCAATTCCTATGTACCCATGTGTTCAACTATATCTGCCCAATGAAAGAGAAATCTGAATATCCGAAAAGAGAGAATACTGAAATAAAACATAAAAGATATTAGTATTAAATGTATGCAAGAACATAGTTGTGCAAATAAAGCTCTCATCAGTTTGTGGTTTGCTTTACCTAGACAGCCATATGCTTTTCTGAAGCCATGTAATAAACCCGGAAATTTAGAAGGATTATTTTCACTTTGGAATTTGGTACAACTACCAGTAATAATAATCATAATAATAATTTAACACTTATTTGTATGTGATGAATTTGATTATATGTGTGTTTCTATGCCCTTTTTAAAATTGTCTTTCTCTGTTTTATAAAGTGCTTAAATAGTTAATTCAAAATGTTTAGCTGTAAAAATGAGAAACCATAAATCCTGCTTTATGCTTTTCTGAAATCTCTGGTTATTTTGTGTTTCACACCTCTGGGCCACTGCACCCATATGACAGAACTGAATGACAAAAATCTTCTTGACACCCTGACTATAACTGCCACTAAAAGCTTTCCCTTAACTATTGACACATGCTTTTCTATTTGGCTCATTAACAAAAGCTGACCCAATGGGCCTGGGTCAATGAATGCATCTCTTTGAGCAAAATATTTAGGCATTGATGACTGTTTGGATTATTTCTTCCCAGGTGGGTACATCATTCTGTGTTCCCATGTCTTTAACTTTACGGATAGGCTAAGCATCTGTGATTAAGTCAGTAGGGAGACATAACTCCATACATGCAAATGTTTAGACCAGCATGAAGAGCACAGGACCTGCACACTGTGGTGTTTCACTAATTCTACTGAATCCTGGCTTTTAAAATTGCATTTAACGCCAAACCGGAATAATCCTCACTGCAGCCTTGCTTTTCTTCAAGCATTGGTTCCAAATAAACACAAAAAGGCGTTCCGAATTATTTAAGGCCTTCAAGGTAAATACAATTCTCCATGCATATCATTGCTCACTTGCATACATGAAATTAAGTAAGAACCCTGGAAGGCCAAAAGCAGTGCATTTATTCATGTTTATGTTTTATTGATGTGAGCAAAGAGAGCTTTGCCTCAGGAAACTCAACCAATCATTTTTCAGATTGGCTCTCACCCTCAAAGTAGTTAGGTTTAGTCATCCTTTATTCCTTGCGTTCTATTCATTTTACTTTATTCATTTCTCCATTTCCCTTCCACTCTTTCAGGCACTCCTTTTTTTTACTTTAAAAAATATTAAAATACATGATTTTTTCTTTAGAACATGACAAGGCACATTAGAATCTGAACTGTTCGGGCATGCAAACGGATAGCTGACTGAACAGCCTCGACACTTAATGTGATAGTGCTGTAGTATCATTATGATGTTCTGGGTCAGCTCAAAGAAACCATGCCATTTACACACAGCCTCACACACTCTGGTTGCACAAATGTTGAGGCATGTAACATATGCTGTCACACTGTTGGACCAAATCATGTTTCAACAGATCCCATATCAATCAATTTCTGGACAAAAAAAGAGGTAAGATCCTGAAACATTAAGGTGCTTCAATGGGACGTGAGAAGCATCTTGACAATATACCGGCATGCAGAGGATTTTTCTGCACAGCCCAGAATTTAGACATGAATCATCACTGTTCTGTACTGCAATATGGCTATTAATAAAATGAAACAGACTGTTGCTGCACATCAGCACAGTAACCCTGCACTCTCTAGCACCAGGCTTCAAACAAAACCTGTTGCTTACTCAGCCTTCTTTAAAATATCATGCACACCTAAAATATTGTTTCTTTCTAATTAGCTAGAGGAGGGAAGAAAAAGAAACCCCGTAATCTAAACATCATCATCATCATCTCCAGACTTCTTTTCTTTTTTGCATCGGAATAACAAATCACAGGAAGAGGAAGCTTTCTCAGAAATGTGAAGAATACAGCAGCTTTCATGTAGCTCCAGCACTCTTTTTGAATATAACCAGCGGGGACAACTGAGGAAGCTAAATTAATTTCCAAGGGACCGCCAAAGTTGACGGCAGTGAACAGTGTAAGGCTCCCTGTAATACAACAGCTAATAGCTGGGCATGAATGACACGCACGGTGTCGACACAATATGTTTTACAGTCTGCTTATGAAAAGTTTCCTGCAAGAGTTACCCATATTTACACTCTCATTAAAACAAATAGGTAAGGTTGAATAGTATACTATGAAGACAAGCATGCAGCAAGGCTTCTCCTGGGAGTTAACCCTGTCTATTCATATCTTCTAACCACAGCCACAATAGCAACATGTCTGACAAGTAACTGAAAGGCATCATATGTATTCAGATTTATGAGCCAAATTCTACACAGTTTTGACACATTTTCTTGACAGCTTTGGGAATGTTAGAATCTCGAAATTTTTTGTTTTTCACTTATTTTGATAAGTTTTATTAAAATGGGTTAGTATAAAACTACAACGACATGTTATGTTTTTCATTGTACTTGAATGCAAGTAAAAGAAAGATGTTGAAGTAAAAAGATACATGGTCTGCTTCTCTGCACAAGGTAATTTCTACTAAAAACCAATCTTAAAATTGTATTATTTAATTGATTGTAATTGTATTATTTAATTGATTGCATCTGAGTACAGATACAGCGGGTCAGGCAGAGGTTGGTTAGAAAACATAGGCAACAACAGCATTGTGAAATTGAAGGTATGCGTTTGTCATAAAGTTGTTGAGAATTTGAAACTAGTGTGAGGTTATAAAAGTTGTCCTTAGCTTACAACATCCTATAAAGCCAGGTGTGAGCCCCTGTAAACATGCAGAAGAGGGTCAAAATGAAACTTTCTGTCCTACATAAAAAACACCCTGAATGTATTATTTCCTACCATATAAGGCAACAGGGTTATGCCAGGAAAACAATCCATAGCAAATAAGCCAGATCAGAAATAATCCATAATCTCACTGAGAATGTTTAACAAGACTTAGCATTTGTTGTTTGTAGACACTCTTCATTCAATGTAACCAAGCTTTAGCTTTTCCATAAAGAAGAACGGGTGAGAATCTCAGTTTTTAGAAAATATATATGATAAAAGTTGCGAGTTGGAGTTTAAGGTGGTGTCACAGGGGGAATGTCAAGGGACCAAAGTAGAATTTGCCATTCGTTGTGAATGTACCTTAAAGCAGTTCCGAGGAACTTTCAGTTTTGGTCAATTTTTTCTTCCCCCAGTGGACGAATGCTGTAATTTTTTGCTTGAAGGAAGACAGTATTTTCCATGAGGACCACAGGCTATAGCATGGTAAAATCCTGACCTCCCAGTCACCTGAAGTTGGATTGAACTACATTTCAGTTTCCAGTTGCTGTGTGAAAGATGAGGTAATGAATCCAATTGTTGTAAATCAATGTTTTATGATGATGTTGAAAATAAAAAATAATTAACTTTGGTTTTGTACGTATTTCTGCTCCGCCAACTCCCCCTTTCCAAATCACCAGACTCATCAGCGACTAATGTGCTGACAAGTTTAGAGCCTTGAAACAGATAAATGTAAAGTTATGTTTGATAACCTCCCAGTTAACACACATACAGTATAGATCCCAGCAGGAAGCAACATTGCCTGAATGTCAACCCTGCACAGTTTGCACAAATATACAGTCTCTCAGGGAAACTTAGTCGCACCAACCTCTGTCTCTATAACGAATGGGGAAAATGACATACAGTATGCTGTAGAGCAGTCTGCACATTTGAAGTTGTTCTGTTTGGCAGGGTTACTGCAACCCTCCTCTATGTTGCTTAGTGCTGGTGAAAGTTATACAGACCCTTTCAGGCCATGACAGAGGTGTCCTTCAACTAGTTGTAAGTTGGTGTATAATGACAAAAGGTATGAAGATATTTTATTGAGGTTGAACAGTCACTAGGTTTTGGTTTAAAAGGTGTCTCTACACTATTGTTGTAAACCAAATATTCAAATTCAGAATACAACACAAAGTAGTTGCAAGTGTTGTCTGTAACGTGTTACCACAACATATTACATTCAGCATTAATGTAGTAATATAACATATTACAAACTGTATTTTGGTAATATTATTAGAGTGGCTAAATTGGATCATGTGTAACAATCTGAGCTGAACAACCAACAGTTAATAGCCTAAATAAAGAGGAGAAAGAAGCTGTTGTGTTTTTTTTTTTTTTTTTTCCAGGAGAAGATGGCTTTAAAACAACAGAAGAAGAAAAAGAAGATGGTTTTTAAACTACAACTTGGCTCCAAGTTGCTGTATTCCCAGTATTTTGAATATGTCACAGAAATGAATAAGAACATCACAGTAGGATGCAATGGGATGCAAATGAACTGTCTATGACTAAAAATAGCAAAAGTAACCTCAAGAAACACCTGGAGAGATTGCACAGCAACCTTACGCTAGAGGCAAAACGACCTCTTACCAGCAAGAAGTCGGCAGATGGTGAGAGCAAATCTAAAAACCAAAAGTTGTATTTCTCCAGGCCAAAGGTTAAGATGTCTGACCCAGGAGAAATATGAAGGCTGGTGGCTGATATGTCCTGGAGGATGTGCCTTTTTCTACAGCTGAGTCACGGGGCATTTCAAAAGCTCATCAGCAAAATCCCTGTTCAACCAAGAGAAATCCTGTCCTGTTGTTAATGTATAAACAGATTGTTCATTTAACAATAATAGTTTAAACTATTGTAATATTTTATTTCATGGAAAAGTTACTTTTCTATTCTAAAATATCTCATTCCTCTTTTATTTTAAACAAAAAATATTATCACAACTACATATGTATTCATATTGCCACTCACTGGTCAAACCACACCCACCAAAATAGATTAGTGTTTTCAGATGTGTAGACCTTTAAATTGTTTTTTGAATTTGTTAATTAATACCTAACCTTAATTTCCATAATTGAATGATTAATAAAATTTGAAATTCTAATAACAAAAAGGTTTTCCAAATTGTTTGACATTTGAAGACATAAAAAGTAACTTAATAGTTTAGATTAGTAACAACTTACTTTTGCTCAGCAGGAACTGTGTTACTAACTTTTAAGCAACGTTGGCAACTCTGGTAGTAGCATAAATACTGTGGTGATAACATAGCCATTGTTTGCTGTGAAACTTCTGATGATTCTATTTTTAATATTGTAAAATACAGTTCACGCAAACACTTGGAAATAGAGCTCCATAATAAGGTTTTTTATTTTGACCTGAAAAAACTAACTCAATCATGGCTAACCTTCAAATAATGGCTTAAAGTTATACAATGTAAGTCATTTTTTTTATGAAACATCATATAGATATTGTTCCTCACAATGCTTTCCTGTGATATTGTCATTCTGAATGACAATATCACAGGAAAGCATTGTAACATTCAGCAGTAGGGTAGCTGTGACTAAGTTAAACAACGGTATAAGATCAAATACTTAGTCTTATACCGTCACAGCTTGTTGGGTTAAAAAAGGGACAAAGCAGGTCCATCACTCTCTCCAGACTGACATTTTGAGCTAGCAACAACATAACCAGACTTAATTGAAGTACTTACAGATAATTAACTTAGAAACAGAAAATGGTAAGTTTGTGCTGTTTATGGTTTTATTCTCTTTCTGTCCTATTACATTGTTACTTATTTTGTTATTTGATATTTGTATAGTTCACATTTTACTAGTCAGCCTGTAGTCTCACATCTTATCACTACTTAATACCCGCATCCTGGACAGGTCGCCAGTCTATCACAGATTACCTCCATCCATTATGTTAAATTAGAATTAGACTTAGACTAAATCAGGCATACACTGTACAATTTTTTGCTATTCTTGGGCCGATTGTTGTGCGTCTGTCGTGTAGTGTACAGGTGGTAATGAGGCGAGATAAGCCTCTCACGACCCCTTCCCGATCAGGAATCGTAAGGTAGGGAGAAAATCAGGCATGTTTAAAATTCAGTCGGCCCTCGTCAGGTAGTGGGCAAATTGATCAGTGCGCATGCGCAAACAAGAATTTCTCCCTCTCAGACGAAAACACAGAAGCATGGTGGAGGTGTGAGTTAAATGGTGTTCTTTCTGTAAAATTGACAGACTGTAGTAGCCACTTTTGCTCAGCCATCTCTTTGTCCAAATACTACAATGCCTTTTTAGGGCTTTCAGCACACACAATATTGCACAAATTGTCCAGGCAGCACGTTTTTCTCTAGTGAGCTTCATATTTAACAGGATGCACCAACACTTCCATGTTTTCCTCTTCTACTCATTTGGCTTCCAAATAGATGAGTCTGTGGTGTCATCTGCAAACTTCACAATGTATTTGGTGGTGAACCTGGAGACACAGTCATGTGTCATCAGGGTGAACAGCAGAGGGCTCAGGACGCAGTCCCTTAACCATGGAGTTGAACATATTTGCATTAGGCCATATTTGTTACAGATTAGGGCTGTACAGTGGTGCAGTTTGTTGCAATGTTGTCTTGCAGCAAGAAGGTATCAAAAGTTCAATTACCAGCCTGTGGTCTTTCTGCGTGAGGTTTGCATGTTCTCTCCCATGTATGTGTGGGTTTTCTCTGGGTACTCCAGCTTCCTCCCACAATCCAAAACATGACTGTTTATCGCCATCCCTAAATTGTCCTTAGGTGTAAGTGTGTTCCCATGGTTGTATGTCTGTGTTGCCCTGTGACAAACTGGCAACCTGTCCAGGGTGTACCCCACCTCTTGCCCATAGACTGACAGAGAGCAATGTAGCTTAAATTGGGTTGATTTTAACCAGTCATTTTTACAGAACAGTTTTAGCTTTAAACAAGCATGTCATTTTTTTATTGTAGAAGCTTTAGACTTATTCATAATAACGTGCATTTCAGAACTGTGCGTTGAATTTCTATTATTGATCAATGAGAGCAAATCCTTAAAGATGGAAAACAATCCATGATTTTAACAGGTCTCTTTTTAAAAGAATTTAATTAACATAAACAACTTAACTTATTGACTGAGTTCATCTTTAATGACTTGGAGTGAAGATGATTATTTAAGAATACAGATGGTTTGTTACAGTTCAAAAGAGGTTTGGATGTGCAGGATGTCAAAGATTGCCATTGTTGAATGATTTTATCCACACTATATTGACTAGCTTTAATTAAAGATGTATATTGTAACAATTTATGGAATCATCTGCAATTGCGATCCTTTTTTAGGAGTAAGACAGAAAACAAATTGTTAGAGAGTTTGTGTTTGTACCATGCTATGGCTAAATTTCTTTGATACTAACAAATAATAATAAATTAAATTATTTTACTAAAGCATCAAATTACATTTTGATGAATGACGAAATTATAACTAGGAGGAAATCATCAAATTTGGATATAATTGAGGCAGATCCATAGCAGTTTCTAGTTTGTTTATATTACATCAAGGTGTGTTATGTTCAGTTTTAACCACTCAGGCATTTGTAAAAAAAACACATCCTCAGTTATCTAAAAAAATAAAAAATAAACACTTGTCATCACTTACACTGAGAATGCAATCACTCTAAAGAAGTGTCAAGTGCTGCTTAATGTGTCTACAAGAAATCCTCAGTGGCTCTCACCTCTTTGAATGGCTATTGGATGCTTCATGAACTGCCTGATAACATTATGTGAACCCAGTTATGCACTCATACACTTGACTACCTCTTCTTAGACTTAGACTAAGACAACTTTTATTGTCATTTTGTATACATAGAGTGTATACAAAAAGAAATTTCATTTTGTACAGCTTTCAGACAGTAAATGTGCAGCAGTGAAAGGACTATTTCCATTCCATAAATTGCAGGACTGATCAAATGTAAACTGTGGGAGAAATAAATCATGGTGTAAAAACGCATTGATATGGAAGTTTAGAGCATTTCAAGACAAACATACATGGTGCAAATGTGCTGTGTTTTGGTTTGGTGTTATCAGTGTGATGCAAAGTCTATGACCTGATTTAGGGTTTTTACAACAGTCAAGCAGTCTGATAGCAGTGGGCAAAAAGCTGTTGCAGAATCTGCTGGACATGCAGCGGATGCTGGGAAGCCTCCAATTGCTAATTGTTAACCAACTTTTTTAGGTACCTAATGTGTTTCTTGTCAATATCTCTGTCAAATTACATCTTTGATATTTTCATTAGCCTCTTTAGCATTCTTAATTCTGGATCTTGATTGGCTTTAATTTTTAAAACCAACTACAAGTGACATTTTTATCTACAAATATGCATCTCTGCACATTCAAAATAACCTCAGTCTAACTGTTATTTCTGAATTTTTGTTGGGCCTTTTTAGAAGGTCTTTCTGGTCTTGTAGTTTACAGAGACCCATCCAGTTAAAACATACACAAGTATTCTTTAGCAGTTTCAGCTAATGCTGGGTATACACTGTATGATATGTTCAATTGCAGGGTTTAAAAGTTCACAGCTCACAATATATGTTCTTACACTGTATGGCCCGATACTCTGATACAATCTACCAGCCCAGACTGCTCGTCCAAAAACCACAAGGCGGAATCAGCGCCGAGAGATGCTGGTCAGACTTGTCAATCTGGAAAAAGGAGAAGAACTCCGTTGTTCGCACATAAGCAGTGCGTGAGGTTCTGGTAAATCGGCTCGTAACTCTGCTTCAAAAGCAGGATTTGCTAACGAACATCTTATGACGGCCGACTGGATTTGAAACTTGTTTTATTTTCTCCCGACCTTATGATTCCTGATTGGAAGGTGGTCTTGAGAGGCTGATCACCCCTCGTTACACCCTATATACTACTCGACGCAGGACGCATGAGTAGGCTAAAACTCGGTCCGATCCAAAAAAATCTCGCACTACCAGAGAATCAGCCCGAAAAGGCAAAAACTCATACTTTGTATGCCTTCTAAAAGTCTATTTTGCATTAGCACTGATATGGTAAGCAAACGGTAACATAATAAGGACAACAATTATACTGTATGTCAGAATAAGATAATCATTAAGATCTAAGATTAATATATTCATGCATTCATTAGAAATGTTCTGATGCAAACAGTTGCAAAGAAAAAAAGAGTTCGTTACAAATTAACATAGTTTCTTTAGGACACAGCAGAGGGCAAAATCAAGAAACAGCACAAGTGAGTTGAAGCTAGAAAACCCCCCACATATTGGTTGTTCCTTTGTCAGATGGTTTCCAAAGCCGATCACTTCACAGGAAGAAAAATGTCTTTCTGGAGAAATGCTGTGGTCGAAGAATGGCCTTTCTTGTCTTATCTCTGGACAAAATTGATTGTTTGTACTTTTGTGGGCGAAAAACATACTCTAGGGAATGCTTCTTTTATCAAGTAAACCCAAGCAAAATGTACCTTGTGCATTAGTAGACGATACGTATGTTTGCTTATCCACCTAACTCCTGAGCTTTGGTCATATAACACTAATGCTTCAAGCTTCAGAGGTTTGGACAATCAATTCAGTCCATTATGGGAGGGGAAATTAATGAAATGGGATTCACTTTAACTGCGTCTCTATTGTGACAAGATTTTGTGGGCATGTTGAGCTTTTCTTCCTTTAACAACAACAGACAATAAACTGCTTTTTCTTGCCCTAAGAGGGATTAAAGATTGTGAATGGCCTGCTTCATTTTTTAAACGAATGCTTGAGGTAAAAGTCAAAGAAATATGGTTAATGGACCAGCAATGGAAAGAGCACTTATTTCTCCTTCTGTGTTCTGCTGCTGTCAGACAGAGAATTGTGGTTTGCACTTTAAAAAGTGGTGGCACAAATAATTTTGTGTTTGAGGACAAGTATTATTGTAATTAAAAGTTAAAGATTAATTCAATGCATTATATATGTTATGCATTGCATTGATTTGATCTGGAGTTTTATCCCATTGTTTCACTAGAAGCATAATGGCATCCTTTTTTTATTAGATTTCGTCACTCAATACACCATGAACCACAACCAAGATTGGATATCTAATTGGATAAAGTAGCACATCAAAAGTTTGTCTAATTTGAATATTACTTTGCATTTTGGTCAAATTTAATGATACAGTTTTTCTTCTCCCTTAATTGTTTTTAGTTTACTTTTAGTTTTACTTCAAATAGCTGATCTTTTGCTTGACTTCTCTAAGCAGGAGCCACAGGGGGTAGTAAGTGAGGCAGTGGTTCTCAATCCTGGTCCTTAAGTACCACTGCCCTGCATGTTTTAGATGTATCCTCATTGCCACACACCTGACTTATATAAATGAATGCTTAACAGACTTATGCAGCACTTGAAGGCTGCTAAGGAGGTCATCCAATTATTTGAACCAGGTGTGCTGCAACAGAGAGACATCTAAAACATGCAGGGTAACAGTACTTGCTGAACAGGTTAGAGAACTACTGAAATTAGGGTTTAAAAATACTATAACACCAGGGTGGGTGCTAGCTGTGTGGGTGCAAATGCTTTGTTGTACTCCCATACCTAACACAAGCATTCTTATCTTTCTATATGAAGTGGGGGCCACGTGTTGATCCCATTGCCTTTCTCTGGTTTTTGGTCATTTTCACTTCTTCCTATGCCCTAACGCTGACAATAATCTTTTTTTTTTTTTTTTTTTACATTGTCCTGTATGGCGATGTGGCAATAAGAATAATTGTCTTGATGCCAAAAAGAGCCCAACAGATATTACTTTCACAAGTGGAAGCATTGGCTGGGCTTCCATCTGGCTTGATGAGGATATGCTAAAAAAAAAAAGCTTGTAAGTGCATTGCATCTGACAGCAGTTTTTAATGACATTTATTTGGCTGCTCTTAAAATTCTTTGTAATTACTTGAGAATCAAGGTTTACATGGTGGCTAGTAAAATTATTTCAGAAATGACACTATTTGGATGTTTGAAGGTATTTGAGAATTGTGGCTTTAAATCATCCTTTAACATGGGTATCTCATCTCCGTGAAGATACCCATCTTCACGGATTAGAATAAAAAGTTAAGACAATTTAATATATATATAAATAGGAAACTGGGACTATATTAGGTTGGACCAAAGAGCAAAACTTGATTTTGCCAGATAAATATTTAGTTATATTCAAAAAAATGAGACAAGTGGGGAATATCTGCTTATGTTTGAAGCAAAACGATTTTCTAAGCTGAATCTTTATATTCATATTATTTGTAATTATAATAAGCCATCAAAACTATTCATTGAGGTGAAGAGTATGCATTAAAAACCAAAGACAATTTATGAGCATGTGTGCTACATTAATAGTTACTCTATTTCTGTATTAAGTCTGATATTCCCTATTTAATTTATAATCCTTATAAATCACTTTATGTCTTCCTTAATTAAAATAAATTATTGTATGTTGGCTTATTTGAGAAACATCCATCCATCCATTTTCCATCACACTTTATACCAGCTGGGGTTGCAAGGGGTGCTGGTGAATATTTTCATAGTTTTGGTGATTGCATAGTGTTTATAATGCGACCAATTTAGCAAAGTATTCAGATGAAGGTAGAGCTAGGCACTTTGCTTTTGCTCCAATGGCACCATGATTGAAGGATCAACTGAACCACCTGAGGATAAAAATTCTCTTTCTAACTCAGTTTGGTCAAAGTTATTTCAACCTGAAAAGACTCAGAAGGAGAAAAGGAGGCAATTAGAGAGTGTTTTGACATGAATGAATATAAATATTTGGCACTCAGATACCAGAAGATGGAGAACTAAGCATTGCTGTTGATAGATTGTGCAGATTTATAAGAACTGAGATGTCAGCAGCTCTAGTGAATAATAGCTGAGTAACAATAACATTTTGCCCTATATGTTGACCGTAATTTGGTAAAAACATAAACAGTGAGCATTGTAATTGGATTTTCCATATTTACTGCGTTAATGATTATAAAGACTGGTCAACAGAATTTTACTGGACTATACCATAATCGATGGAATGGACTCTTTGTAAAAATATATTATTCTCAACCAGGCTTTAATTGTCTGAAATGTATGGAAATAACCCAAATTAAATAGAAATTGATTTAGTATGAATTGAATTTCCCTACAAACTCTGAAAAATTGGGCCTGTTTGGATCTGAGGTTGGAGGACTTTATCAAAAGCTATTTGGTAAATGGTAATATCTAAATGGTAAAATCTAAAAATGTCATAAATAAACCCCCCATGGAAAAACAAGCAACAAAGGATACAAAAAAATGTAAATGAGCAAAAGCATATGATCACTCGGATCGATTGACATATCCCGAAAGTAGGAGTGAAATCAATAGCATAACATTCAACAACCCAAAAAATCTCCCAAATAATGGGGACAAAAGTAGTAGCAGAAACATGCTTCCAACAGGGGAAAAGTGACATTATTTACTCCCAAAGCACATTAATTTATAGCTCATCATAAAGTACAACCACCAGGTATTTGACAGCACTTAGAAATTAAAAAGAAGATGAACACATACATCTAATTCCTGAAAACAAAATCTACTGAAACTATGATAGACTTTAATTATTTATTTATTTATTTATTTATTATTTATGTTTGAAGTCTTATTAAACATTTCAAGTCAAAGGGTTAAATAATCTGTTAGCAAGCATATTGACTGCAAACAAAAACAAACTAAATGTTATCGCTTAGTGTTGGATGTTAAAAGTTGATCAGAATAACTTCGAACAATGTAAGGATGTATCACACTCGTTGTTTACTCCTAATTTTAAAAAATAGCTTCAGTGATGAACATTTTGGCATGAAATCAGAAATTAAATGCTTATTGTTACAGTGTAGAGAAACAGTGAAAGGCCACATGTTTTAAACTTAAAATATATGTAGATTCTGCTTTGTGACATTTATCATTTTTTGTGACTTTCACTATGTTCCAACTCACTAAGTTGTATATAGTAAGTATATATGTCATGCAAGTTTCTTAAAGCTTGACTGCAAGTACTTTGTTATTGTGTTACGACCTCTGCTAAAATTGTAATTAACAGTCTGTTATTGACTTAATCCATCCGACAGTAACTCATATTTTATGGCATTGATAGCCATTTATTTAAAGGATTTGTTCCAGGTTACTCAGTGAGCAGGTATTCTGTTTTGTAAATGTGCTATTTTCTGTTTGGAAGTCTTCCATCATCTCCATTGATTGCAGAGTGCGTGTGGCACTTTAGGTTGGGTCTTTTGTTACTCGCTAGATAGGAAAAGCCATTTTCCCCCCTGCAACTAATACATTCCTGTCACTGTAAACTGCCAAGTCGTGCCATTATTTAAGCTGACTGCCACCTGAAAAGTCCCAGTCATCTTTAAACATAATAGTAGCTGCTGTGTTGCTTCAGGCAATACGCTGCTTCAAGGCACAGTGATTTTCGGTGCATAATCTTGCTAAACCTGGTTCACTTAAGTTGGCGATATCTGGATATAAAGACATAATCAGCTGTGACCTTTAGGCAAAAATTGTTCACCCTGAAGTGGGGGAGTGTGTGCAGACTAAATATCTCTGATGATTAATAAAGCTGTCAACCAATTTGAATTTCAATTTTATGATTTTACCCAATCAGAAAATGCATAAATTTGTTTTCATAAACTAATCACAACTATACTATGTGTCTACCTCGCTGCAACAGCTATTAAACTAATTAATCACATGCAAAACTGTCAAATATGATTCTGCACCCACTTTGTCTTTTTGATTAAATGTGATGGATAAAAATCCATCCGCATGTGTGTCTATGAGTGTGTGTGTAGACAGAGAGAGAGAGAGAAAGAGAGGCAAGCAATGTCAGTGTGCTTGAATATGAAACTGATGGCAACTCTGTATTTGCTGCTTAAAATGCACTTTGTGGGGCACAACTAAATTGTAAGTGCTGAGGAAGTGCTGAGAGGATATGTTGATGGGATGCATTATGGTCCCTGAGCACAAATGATTCATGAAAAAAGAGCACACATGCATGTCGTTTGAGGAGTAAAAACTGGGATTTCACTGAATTATTTCTACTCTAAGTTTGAATTTTACATCCAACATGCCTTGAAATGAAACTAAGATTGAAAAAGCAAAACATAATATTAGTATATTTTCTGACTTTTTACCTTTTTTTTTCCCCAATAGCTTCAGACAAGGCCTATTTGCAAAAAGATGGCAGAGCTACAGCAGCAGCTATAGACCTGCTATGTTGCTGTATAACCTAACAATGATTAAAGGAGCAGCAGGCTGTGAAATGTTAAAATAAAGGAAAGATTACTGTAAGTCTATCCAAACCCGAAGATTTATTCAAGAAACTGTTCTACAAATCAAGAAAAAATCACACTTTTTGTCTTTTTAAACCGATAATCAAGTAAATATTAATATGAATAATGTATTAATTAATAAAAATTAAATAGATCACACAATTATTATAATTTCCAATAAACATAAGAAAAAGGATCTACTGTATAGGCATTAACAACTACTGCTGTTCACATCTCAACATGGTGACAACATCCTCAGACGTGCATAAGCATGGAAAATAATGATTGAAGAAATGAGATAAATTATTTATAAAGAACCCATATAATTAGCCTTTTATCAAAGAGGTGTTAGTTTGAAGACTTATTTGTGGTCTTTTTCTCACCTGTGAACCAAGTTTATCACTTGAAATCCTTAAAACCGTTTGAGGTTGCTGGTAACCACTACTATATTTCTATAGTCCATAAAAAAGCTATATTGTGTTTTGAAGTGGTGAGCTTTTGTAAGAGTAGTAGAATGTATTAAATTTATTTATTCTACATTATATAACTGAAAATGTTACTTTTCCTAATTAAAAAAGTTTTAATTTTTTAAAAGTAACCAAGAATCAACAAACCAAGAAAAAGCAAAAATGATTTTCCTTGGAAATGGTGGTGTTGGGGAGTGGGGTTTGGTGTTTGGGGGGCTGAGTCTGGCAGTTATAGAAAGTCCAAGGCAAAAGAAGAGGGAAATAATTGCTTACTGCAGGAGTTGAACAGAGGCACATAAGCCCATTAGAGGAAACTGAGTGTTTTAGAGCAAAGCTGCCTACCCGCCAATAAGTGCTTGTTTGTTGCTAATAAATTTGAAGGTCACACACGCAATTCCCCCTCCCCAGTATTCTGTCAAGCATGTGTCAACAGAACGCTAAGAAAATCATACTAACCCCAAAAATTTAAGTAAATACAATGTGACTTTGGTGACTGGGTTGCTCCAGACTAGTGATCTACTTTTTTAAGCAAATTCAGTTTTCAACATCTCTTGGTTGATTCTCTTGGTTGATTTTGCTAACAAAGCTATAATGCAATAAAATACTGTTCACCTCCTTACAGATATCGTCCAATTGTATTTTATTTTACTCTAGAACTTTTACACTTTCATATAAAGACACCTTTGGTGACAAAAACTGGCAACAGGTGTTGTGATCATTTTCTTTTCTTTTTAAGCAGTTTTTTTTCAGCGCATGAATGCCACAAATTAAAAAGACAGAACAGAGAAGAAATATTATGGCTCCAATAGTTTGGGCAAGTTGTCTTGGTCCTGAAGTATCAAAGCTGCACAATTATGCTTAATGACAAATAAGAGACAGACCATTTTGTTGTTTTTGGTCAGCAGTGGTTTTTAACCCTGCTCGGTGATCATAAACATAAGTCCTAAATAAGGTCCTAAATAAGGTAAGTAATTGTGAGCGGGCTTGTGTGCAGGTAGTGAAGTTGAACTTAAGGTCCTGGTTGGTTTGGGAAGCTTTCACCGCTTTTCTCTGTCCATCACATAGGTTTAGGCGAGTCCCAAAGGTGTTATTAACTGTTTTCCACCTGGTTTTCTTTAGATAAGCGATTTTCTGTTTTTGTAAAACAATGCTGTTGTGCTCAGGTTAGGATACACTTTGCATTTTAATGTGATGTATAAATAAATGTGAATTGTAGCCTACTTTTTGTTGTTAGACAGGTTCTATTTATGTGATTTCTACATTTTACAAATAATGTATAAAACAAGCCACTTCATAATTTAACTAATATAAATTTTGTCATAACAATAACTATTTTCCGATTATGATTAAATTTTGAAAATTGAATCTTGCACTAATCCACTTTATGTTTGCTGAGCATAAAAAAAAATGGTGACCCATGAACAAAAAAACAAAAAAAACAAAAAAAAAACAGGTAAAATCACAACATATTTTTACAGCACTGAGATCAATGTTGAAACCAATGAGGAGATTAGGATTCAGGATAAAAACTATCCTGGCTGAGTTAAGTAAATATGTTGTGTTGTGCAGTTAAACATTTTAAAAAGCACCTTAATTGAAAATAGACAGATTTTCAAACAAGAAACAGTGTTGGTAAAACAGTGGGATTCCAATTTGATAAGGCACCAGATTCAGTTATTATCACTGGCTCACTGCATGGTACAAATGATTACTATACACATCATCATTGATAAGCAGACACATCTTGACCACCAGGGAGTAAAATCTTGTTCCCCAAAAATATGCAAAAGAAGAACATTTGGAGAATTTTAAAGCCGACCTCTGGTATAAAGCTACAAAACTTTCTGTGGTTTTAAAATCAAGTCGTTAGCACCTCACATAAAACTAATTGTGCTCTTGTTGGACAGTACTGTTCTTTTTTGCCCGCAGTAAACTAAAGTACAAAAAAAAAAACGATTTCATAATAAATGTCTAATTCTTCCAGGACCTCAGCATGCACCATGTTTGGAAGGCTTTTGCTTTTGGTGAATTTATGGTTATAATTTTTGGTGTAATATTATTGTTCTAATGATTAGCCCTTTTAATGAGCAATTAAATGCTTTATAATGTTTAACATTAACAAATTAACTGACTACATGCCTGTGTCGACTGGCTCCTCGGTTGAGCATTGTAAAGAAGCTTTCCCAAAACAGTTGAACCTTGTTATCTAGACCATTAAACCGATTGTGCTAGGTTGAAATACAGGCAGAGAGCTTCATTACTGTGATCACAGCATTATGCAACTATCTGTATAAGACAAGGCCCCCCAAAATAACTTTAAAAATTTAGGAACCACTTTTTTACATTCTGCCACATTTCAACCAAAGTTTTAATAGTATTTCACTTGGATTTAATGGAACTGTTTTACAGAAACCGTATAACTGGAAGGAAAATGACTCTTAGATGTTTTTTTTAAAGAAAAATATGGAATATTGTTGCATCCAGCTTTACTGTCTGAGTCCATAACCGGCACCTTTCACTCTAATTACAACTACCATAGCTTCATAGATCAAAAACTAGTAAAATAGCATTAATAAAATGCTAAAGATAGTCAGTTTATGTTTATTCTTGCCACAGATTCTTTAGCTACTGGGCATTTCTCATATTCAGATATACTTTAGTCTAAAGCATTCCATTTTGACTCTAGCTTGATCTTTAATGTCAGCCTCTGTCAGATTCCTATCAAGTTTTCTTTCAGGATTTCCCTGAATTCATTTTCCCATCAACCCTAACTGACTTTCCTGTCCCGGCCTTTAGAAAATTTTCCCTACAACATGGCGCTCCTACGACTGTGCTTCACTAGGATGATAGCACAGGTCAAAATGTTTGATTTTGGTCTCATCTGACCAGAGCACTTTCTTTTCCATACTTGATGTTTTCACTTGTTCCTTTATGGCAAAAAGTAAATGGGAGTTATTTTGATTTCCCTTTAAAAACACTTTCTTCTTCCATGTTTCTTTAACCCTAACCCGTGTGACATTACAGGTGGATTTTTGGAATGTACAATTATTGGGTGTCATCTCAAAATATTCAACCATTTTAGTAGTGAATCTCTGCAGCTCCTCTGGACTCACCTTGGATGGCTAACACTTTTGTTCCCCTGCTTGTCAGTTAAAATTGGTGGTTTATCTATTGCTTAAAGACACCCTGAAAAGTTCTTTCTAAGATGTTTACAGTAAATATAATGATATTGTGCTGTTTGCTGTCTCTGATTTTAACAAGGCTGAATTCCTTTCTGACTTGTTTGGTCTTTATGATGCTTTTGGTTTATTTATGTTCTCAGAAAAACCTCTTGGGCTTCAGAGATTGATTGTATCAATATTGAGGTTAATTACAGACAGAAGGACTCTATTTACAAATGTTTTTTTTTATTTTTATTAAATGGTCGTAATCAATTCTTTTAAGAGGTTAATAGAGTAAAAGAGTGGAGAACACAAAATCTAACAAATTAATACTCAGGTCTTATTTTGCTTCTACAGAATGTATGTGCTAATTTGTATTGATCCATTTCATTAAATATAAATAAATAAATAAATAATTAAATAAATAAATAAATAAATAAATAAATAAATAAATAAATAAATAAATAAATAAATAAATAAATAAATAAATATTAGTGTGGTTTTAATTATAACTAATTACATTCAATAAATAACCTTAAAAAACCTTAAGTTTAATGAGAACTGATGCACATTTCCTTTAGTATTATTTTAAAACCTGTTTTAACTGACCAAATTCTTTTCTGAAAAATATAATGAACCTCACTGAAAGCACAAATATAGCAGTGCTGTGGCCACCATAACTGGATAAATGGCTGTGCGTGGCGTCTTGTCCTGCAAACAGCTGCAGTTTCCGGCATCATACAATCCCACCAGTGGACATTTCACCCTAAAGGCTTAAGACACCTGGGATTAATGAGCAAGTTTGTGGTGCTGACACCTCCAGAGACAAGCATGTGGAGAACAAGAATGCCTCAAAAGGAAAAGAAAATCTGATTTATTTTCACATCACTAGTTATGGCTTAACAAAAAAAAAAAAGCAAACTAATATCTGTTATGAAAGTATATATGAAAATAAAAACTCAAAAGGAGTATAGTACTCAAAAGTAATTTAATATAGAGTGCACAATGGGGGGAAGTAATTTGTTCTCAAATATGAAAGCATGAGCCTTTTTTGGTTTTCAACAAGCATAGTGTGGATCAAAAACCCTCTTAGATGGCACGCAGGGAGCTAGAAGAGGATAAAAAGTTTATGGATAAAAGCCTAAAGGAACTATTAACCTTTGATTAAACATCATGAAAGAGTTTTTTTCCCCAGGCGTGGTAAGAAAAAGCTTTCAGAATTTAAATTTGCTTTGCAGCTAAGCATTTAAAGAAATTAGCAAAACAACATACATTTCTATTCTATCTTTTTTACTATATGTATTACATGTGGAAGGTGTGCGATGCTGTTTTCATCATCATGTAACAGAACCAAATTCTGGTCAAACACCTCTGTGATTTGGGAACCCATTCTATTTGATTTTATGGATCAATGAATTTCTGGCAAATTAAACGGAATAGCTGTCTATGTAATGAAACGGTTTTAAACACAGGTGTCCCCCAGGGCCATGTCATTTCCTCTTTTTTATTGTCTATTTATACCGATGAGATTACGAGGAACAATAATGGCCTCGTTTTGATTAAGCGTTCTGACAACCCAACCCAGGGGGCCTGTCTAATTCTCAGTAAGTCACAACAAAAAAAGACGACATTACTGAACTGACAGATCCGTTTGACTAATTCTACCTCAAAAGACAGAACAAAAAAAAGAGGAAGGAGAGAAGCCAGCCTCATCAATGCCTTTCACTTCTTTAAGCAAACTTCTAATATCAGGCAAGTGAAGATGATCAGACACTTTCTCTCGCAGTACAGGAACATTATTTGCAGCGACGCACAGAAAAAGCTCCAGGGATGTGGAGTCAATAAAGATGCTCATTAATGTCCTGGGCTTAAAGATGCTGTCCTGTTTTGATCAACTGTTTGCGAGGGGTTTGCAAAAATGGTCAATCAGGAGCCTAAAATCATTCGGTTTCCAATAAACCCACTGATCATCATCAACTGGATTGGGCACTAAGTCACTTGCCTTTAAGGGGAGGATGGCTGTGCATTAGCTGAGTGTAATATACAGTGCAAAAGCTGTTTACGGTAGCTTGATTTCCAACAGTTTTAGCTTGAGGCCTCATATGAGGAAAAAAAAAAGATGTTATACAGTTGTTTCCTAAACCTTGCATTTTGTCACATTACCACCACAAAACATTAAATGGAGGTTAAATTTAGACTAGATACAGAGCATTGATATGTTTCATTTTCAAGTCATGCCAGAGATTCTTAATTGTATTTCTGTCTGAGTTTTGACTAGGACATTCTAGAGAGTTTGAGAGGTTGAACCTTAATCTCTTTTGTGACTTTTAAAAGGTTTCCTTCCAGGAATTAACTGTATTTACCTTCGACAACTTTCCTATTTGCTTTGACTAACCAAGATTCACTGATGAAATGTATCCCTGCAGCATGATACTGCAAACAAAAAGCTCAGCCCTGAGTATGTTGCACAGCAAATAGTTGCCCTATTAACCCCTTCCATGTAAACTCTGCTGCTCCTCCACAGTTACCATGGCACTCTTGAATTTCCTTGAAGTTCTCTTCTTCTGGATTCTCAGTTTTGGTTTGCAGAACCACTGTAATCATATTAAGATTAAACTAATAGGTGGAGTCTATTAAGAGCTTTTTTATAAATGTATTTCTGAAGATAATGGGCTGCATTTGGGGGTAATTAAAAAAATTAAAAAAAAAAAAAAAAAAAATATATATATATATATATATATATATATATATATAAATATTTGTCAAAATAATTTAAAACCATGAAAAAAATACCTTCATTTGCACAACTATGCCACATTTCTATTGGTTTATCAAATAAAATCCACATATAATAGAAATGATTTTTCAGTTGTAACGTGCCTTATGCAAGACACTAAGATTGACCACCAGCCATGCATCTGTTTACATCTATCCATCTATTTTTTTATACATGCTCTCTGTAGGTCAATCTGTTCATATTATCACTTTGGACAATTTTGTTTTGGCAATATTAATGGCTGAATCATTAACAATTATATGCTTTTTTTATCACCTCCCCCATTCACATTCAGGACAGAATAAAGCATCAAGAAACACAAACTGCCAATCAATACTACACACAGCTAAAGAGCATGAAGTTAAAAGTGGTATGTGGGGTACTGTACATGTTTTATTCCCATGGTCGAGCCCAATCAATGTTATCTCTCTTAAAGTCAGAGTCCAGGGGGCTACAACTTCAGGCTTTGATGTCTTAGACAATCCCAGAAATCAAATGATAGTTGGAAGACTGACTTATGGACAGGTTTGGGGGTTTTATACGATGAGATTCTTTATCAAATCTGAACTCCAAAGATCCCCTGCTGGCACTTTCCACCATCAACCTCGACATCCCTCTCATTTTTCTTCCTGTGGGATTTGACATATTGGGCAAATCGCAGGCAATGTCCTGAAGTGAAAATTTGATAGAACTACCCTAGACTGCAGGACTGAAGTAATTTTCCTTCAAATGTCCCTTTAAGATTGAATTTATTATCAGTCATTTACATCTAATATAGCCTGAGCTCTAACATCCAGTCGTAAAACCCCATAAATTTAAGCTCTGCAGTTTCACTTGTACTTTCAGGACCACAGACCGGAGTCCAGACTGCATAAATCTAAAATGTTGACTGGCTGCAGTGACAAGCTCATCAGATCCAGTGAATACAGTTGTGTGGTTAAAAAAAAAGAGCCATCAATGGTGAAGACATCTAAAAACCAACCACATATTTCAGCCTCCAACACACAGGGCTTTATGGCTTCAGAAATGCTTTAACAGGGCAGAAAGTCTGTGAATAAAATAATCTGCATCATACAAAAGAATATAGAATAGATAAGAAAAGTAATTACAGATTGAAATTTCTAAAGCAATTGATCTTGTTAATAAAATAGTGTGAACCCAATGTGGCGGTGGGCGGTTTCAACATTTGAGCATTTTTTTTTCTGCAGTGTTTAAAATTTATCAAAACAGTGAACATACAGAGCAACAACATTTATCAACTAAGCATGAGCTTTGTGTCAATAATAAAACTGTTTAATTTGCTAAAAGGTCAGATGCTGTTTCATCAGCATCACATTAGGGGTTGAGGTTGGACACGGGAATTCTAATTGTAGCTGTTACACCTCTCTGGGAGACATTACTTGATTATTTCATAAATAATTAATGTGTTTTGATTGCTGCCAAAATGCCTGCACCCTCCCACAGCTCTGTGTCTCGTCGAATTTACTAGCAGGGATGGATATTAATTTAAAGTTCAAGTGACAAACAGTTAGTGGAATGAATGATTCTACTTTTAAAAAAATAAGGGAGGGGGCGCAAAGAAATAAACATAAGGACTGCATGTATTTAAAACATTCAAGGGGCACGAAGATAACAGCAAAAAACAGTAACATAAGGAAGAGATTGGAAAGATAAATTTTAGATACGTGGAATGTCTGTATGTTTTAGTATGCCTTGTTTACGCGCAGTTAAGCCCGTGCGTAAAAATTGGATTTTCTAATAGCCTTAAACCTTAAAGTTTTGAATTGGGTAATAATAAATCAGCATCATAAAGCATAATTAAGTGGATTTCTACCACTTAATATTTGAAGCTGAGTGTATTGTCAAGCTGAAACTTACACTGCTATTCTGTCCGGACCAGTGCACCATCGCCTGGTTGTGCGCTGAGTCTCCCGACAGAGCAAAAGTGGAGGTTTCCAGGTGAGGCTCGCTCTGCCTCGGGTTTGAGCCCCTGCTTTCTTCGCCTGTGCGCCGATACTCGCTTCTGAAGTTTGAAGCACCTTGGACAGCTCCTGTGGACCTCTGCGCTTCCCCATTGACACTCTTGTCCACAGTTTCTTTGTAAGGCGCACCGACACTCCTTTTCTTTTTCTCCTTTACTGAAAATGTGCGTTTTGGTGTTTCAGTCACTGCTGTTGAAACGTATTCACACTTTTTGTCAGGTATTTTAAGATTTCTGAAATAGTTCACCGCTGCGTCAGACCTGTTTAAAACTTCACCGTGGTCACTGACTTTGAGCGGGACTTTGTTCCACGCAGATGTTACACATGTCATCGGCGATGTTACCTCCAAGGGATAAAATTTGTTAGCCAATTTAGGAGAAGATATCTCCGCCCGAGCTCCCAACTTCAAGTGAAAGGAATAAAACTGAATGCAAGCCAAAAAATAACAACTCCAAAATGACCATAGAGTCATTGTGATTTCCAAATCGGACAGCCTTCTTGTGCAGTGAATATATATAGTTCGCAGAAATGTTCAGTGATTCACCAAATAATCGTTGCAAGTAAAAAAAGGAAATCAATTCTGTAGAAGCTCTCGTGTCCAAGAATTTGTCAAAGTGAGGGACCGATTGGGGAGGCGTTGCGCATCAGCATGTGCGCCAGCGGAGAGTCTCTGCAAGAACGGGTTGTATAGAGCTCATGAGCACGGCGGACAAAAAAAAAGGAAAAGAGGAGGAGAGGAGATTTAAATCATTGAAATAATTTTAAAATCCTTCCACAACCCAGTGTTTTATTCTTCTATATCCCTTGCTGCTGGTAAAAAAAAAAGAAGAAGAAAAAAAAAAAAAACAAGACCAAAATAAAACAAAATTGTGAAAGTTATCCACACAAACACTTGACGGAGTTAAAGCTGTTCACACAGAGAGAGAGAGAGAAAAAAAAACTAATAATTTTTGCTTTGCATAACAGCTTCAGTCTGAGGCAACGTTGTGCCTTTGATACCATTGGGGAGAAAAACATCATTTGCTGGCATCAATCAGCAGTGGATTCACCTGTCAGCTGTGCACGCCCAAGCATATGTGGGAGAGTTCATTTGCAAGAGATTCTCTTGGACTGCTGATAAAGATCCAAATACACTGTTATTTTGCAAAGCTCTGATGCTGCTGATTCTTCTGAAGACAAAATTGTCTGTTCTGCTGTCCCTATAGGAGGATATTATTTCAGACCACTAAAAGGAAAAACACTTGCTTTCATAGGACTGTTACACATAGGATGTAATATTAAAAAGTTGAGATATATCAGTAATGCAGAATATATGTAGGAAATCTTCAATTTCTTAGAAATTTCTCGCATGGAATAGCCTTCATTTGTAAGAACAAAAATAGGCTGTCGAGTTTCAGATGAAAGTTCTCTTTTTCTGGCCATTTTGATCGTTTAATTGACCCCACAAATGTGATGCTTCAGAAACTCAATCTGCTCAAAGGAAGGTCAGTTTTGTAGCTTCTGTAACGAGCTAAACTGTTTTCAGATGTGTGAACATG